>NC_057805.1:132298179-132427796 GCF_018294505.1 Triticum aestivum | reverse complement strand
GGGGGGGGGCTACACTCGGCAGAGAATAACAGGAGGTGCGGAGTGGAGGGACGGCTTGGCCGTCGGCGGGGTAGCGATTCGCTGAGGAGCGCAAAACAACGCCGCTGGACGCCGAAGGCTGGAGCAGGCGGTTCCGGCAGCGCTGGGGCAAGAAGACGAGACATTGAAGAAGAATGCCGGCCGTTGGATGTAAATCCAACGCCTTCTTAGGCTTCGACCTACTGGCCCACATGTCAGCGAGTCCATTTGTTTTTTTAGTCCATTTGGTTGGCTGGGTGAAACAATGATGTAGCATCTATGCAGCCCATTTAAATCCCATTTGCATTTTTCTCGAAATCCGCGGACTTGCTGGGCTGGGTGAAACAATGATGTAGCATCTATGCAGCCCATTTAAATCCCATTTGCATTTTTCTCGAAATCCGCGGACTTGCTGGGCTGGGTGAAAATATCATGTTGGGCTGGACGGAGAAATGTTATAAAAACATAAACAGATGATTGCACGTCAGTATAATCTTTGCAAGCTTATGTACGCAATCACTAGGAGTTAACTTGCCAAGTTATATATAAACAATTATTATGATCATTTTGTAAGAACTTCCAACTTACAAAATAAAATATCATTTTAATTTGATGAGTTAATAGTACGTGGGGTATTATTATTTTTTAGGCTAGACGTGGGACAGTTGAGTTGGTTCTAGGGGAAAGTACTGGGAGAAAACTCAGTTTACATTGAAAAAGAAAGTGGGAGAAAATTCAGAGACCTGCTGGGTCCACTTGAGGAGGGGAATATGTTGGGAGGAAGGAGATTCAAAGCACGGCAGCCGAGTGAACTAGTTTTTTTACGGACAAGTGAACTAGTTTACATACATAAGCAAATAGCCACTAAAAAAAGCAATCAGGTTAATGGGTTCTTAAAAGAAATATTTCGGACAAAACAGATAATTACGACACATAGGCTAATGCATGAAACACTCAAATGATAAAGGTGCTTATAAACAGATAAAGTACAACATCTAGACCTTCCTGGCACGCTTGATCATGACGCTGCGGCTGTCCGTGTACTCGTCGGTTACGGGAAGCAGACACACCCTCATATCCAAGATCTGCCTGTACATGTCGTAGCATGCGTATGCATCCT
Organism: Triticum aestivum; assembly: GCF_018294505.1. Lineage (NCBI taxonomy): Eukaryota > Viridiplantae > Streptophyta > Magnoliopsida > Poales > Poaceae > Triticum > Triticum aestivum. The sequence continues at coordinate 132,426,658 of NC_057805.1, read as the reverse complement.
TGGCCGCGTAGGTTATGTAGGCTAGATTCAGAGGTACCTCCCACGTGTTCAGGTCGTCTTCTTTCATGTTGGCGTATCAGGGGTCGATGATGGTCTCAGCGAGGTCAACCACGGAGTTCTTCTCCTGCCCGTTGCTGATGATCTTGTATTGCTTCTGGATGTCGACAAGCTTGTTGCACCAGATGGCCGAATCGTCGCATTCTTCCTTCTCTCCACCGTAGCGAAGGTGCAGTCGGCGCTGCCGATGAAACGGGTGAATGCTCGAGAACCTGGTGCAGCCATAGGACTGAGGCGAGGCAGAGCTTCACCGAGTCCGTATCGTTGGTGTACATCACATGCAACTTGGTGCAGCCATAGGACTGAACGGCGATCTCAAAGGGGAACTCCTTGCTGAAGTCCATTTCCAGCAGGCTCACCCCTCGGATCGCCATTGGAGTCTCTTCGAGTGAACGAGTGTGTAGGCGGCGACAGCAGTTCATTTTTCAGCTCTTGGGGAACTGGATTCAACAGTAAGCTGAGTGTGTACAGGCGACAACAGTTATTACCCCTTCCTCGTGCGCTGCACGCCCGGCAGAAGATGCACCCTCGGCCACACGTCGGTTCACGAGCGGGTCTGTATTGGTACTGTAATAACAGGAGTTAGTGGTAACTTTACTTAAATTTAATTAGCTTTAATAGAAATTTATACTTAAAACAAGCAATGCATTCGCTCGTTCTATCAGTGCCACAAGATCAACATGCACAACAATTAGAATTATTATTCTCAGGACGCTCACGATCAGCACATTTGTCGCACTTTCACAAAGATAATACTACCAAGTTTGAACTGTTTGTTATGGTTGTTGTCCTCTGCATCATCATGCCGTGTTTCCCAGCTTGCAAGATTCAGAACCAACAAATAAGATCCAAATAATAAGTACAACAAAGATGCCTACACATCTCATTGATTCCTAGCTTGCAAGATTCAGAACCAACAAATAAGATCCAAATAATAAGTACAACAAAGATGCCTACACATCTCATTGATTCCTAGCTTGCAAGATTCAGAACCAACAAATAAGATTCAAATAATAAGTACAACAAAGATGCCTACACATCTCACTGATTCCCAGCTTGCAAGATTCAGAACCAACCCATTAGAGCCTTTTGATAAAGTGAATATCGGGATTAAATCCATCTTGGCTAGCCATGTCATACAATCGAAGAACTTGGCGAATGCTCTTGACCGTCACAACATCTGTAGTTGAGTATTCCTGTTTGCACAGCGCAGATAATAAGGAGCATGATTACTAAATAGTGGCACTAGTGGAAATCAACCTGCAGCTCCACTCGATGATTCAATTCATGCCACTTTTTATGCAGTTCGCCTGAAATGAAGCAAAGATTGCATCATTCAGCTACGGCTCATCTTGCAAAGGCTAATAAAATGTTGCACGAGATTACCAGTGGAATTTGACGGAGATTTTGGAAACTCCAATCACCATTTTGTGCAGTTCCACCAAAATTGAGAGATGTTGCCCATGTAACATTTTTGTTGAACTGCACAAGACACTCATTCCAAAAAAGTGTTTTGTGCAGTTCACCAAAAGGTCACAATAGCAACAAGGTGAAATGGGTATCCCTATCTGCACAAAAAGATAGAAAGTAAACAGTTGATGGTCAATAAGAATATACGAAACATATACAAAATGAAAAGAAGCATCTTAATTATGTTCATGGCAATCACGCAAGGACAGTAGAAATTTTAAAACGTCAACAATGCTTCATGTTACCAGAAGCATTACGATCAACAATGAGATTCCTCAAATATGGGATTACTTTAATGGTGGCATTGCTTGTTTACCAGACACAGTAAATCAACAGCAGCTAAAGAGTTGGTTTAAGGGCATGGGACCGTGGGGACACCAGGACACTCAACAGCGTAAAGGAGCAACTTACTTATCTTACTGGGAAAACAGCAGGAGTGCCATTTGTAACACAGTTTAATTGCATCTTATCACTGGAGGCATTAGATTAACAATAACACTGGTTAGACATGTCCCTAAGGTAATAGTGTGATCGCTTCATTTTACATGCGCCCTTACATTAACAACAGCAAAAGGTTGGTATAAGGACATACGACAGTGGACGCATCAGCACAATGTACCTACAAGGAGGCATAAAGTGGTGATGCCGAGTTTGTTCATGCTATGTGAGGGCAGCAAACCTAATCCTGGAGACCTTGTTCTATGTGAGGGCGGCAAATCTAATCCTGGAGACCTTTTACTATGTGAGGGCAGCAAATCTAATCCCGGAGACCTTTTACTATGTGAGGGCAGCAAATCTAATCCTGAGACCTTTTACTATGTGAGGGCAGCAAATCTAATCCCGGAGACCTTTTACTATGTGATGGCAGCAAATCTAATCCTGGACATACTCTGTTGACTTGTCCGCCAGCCGCCACTTTCTATCCTTTTTTCAACCAATAATAGATCTGCTCCTTATCCAGTTTGTACTGTGTTTTCCCATTATTTCCCTTTTCAACCAAGAGACCGGTTGGGTATCCGGTCTCTACTACTTTCACCATATTATTTCCTCTTGGAATCAAGTCCTAGATTCATGCTACAGCTTTCCCCCTTTCTTCGTTGTTTGAACAAAGCCCTAGATTCGAATGCATGAAGTAGCTTTACCTCTAATAATACTAAAAATTTAGGTAGCTTTGGAAGAGCTGATGGGAGTAGAAAAAGATGCACATGCAGACACGTGGGGAGCTGGGGCAGTAGAGAAAGGCCGCTTTCGAAGAACTTATACCTGAGGGTCGCTGGGATGTCGGCGGCGGCAGGTCGGATCTGCGGACAATACGGCAGGGAGGAAGAAGGGTCGGAGGACCTCCCGAGACGGTGCTGTGTCGGAGAGAACGGCACGGGCAGAGGATCGGGCCCCTCCGGCAGCTGTGGGTTTCCTCCCTCGGCGGCGATGACCGCGTGAACGATGCACCTTTTAGTCCTCTACACACACCGGCCGAAGGGATCCGGCCGGATCTGTGACCAGCGGTGAGCAGAGAGAAAATGTCGCTACCGCTGTCTTGTTTATATCTGGAGAGGATGAGAGAATGAAGAGAGCAACCCTAGTAAAGCAAGCGCTCAGGCCCCTGCGTCCATATATAGTGGAGTGATTATCTTTTTTCTCTCCACAACAAGCGTTTCAATTTGTGTACATGGCATTAAAGAAAAGAAACTCTCTATTTAAGGTGACTACTGTACGACTCCTACTTACTACTAGTAGTACTACAGTATTGTTCACTTGTGCTCCCCGCCCCTCCATTCATTGAACAACCCAACGGGTGAATAAACATACATTAAGTACTGTATTTATATAGAACGAACAAGCTCGAACTATTTTCGCGTAGTTAAAAGTTGAGGGCGGGGCTTTTCCCGGGCAGTACGCGCGACAGTTTTCGGGTAGGCGGTTTGACAGAGAGGCGAGGAGGGTGAGCGAGTGGGGTTGTGCGATTTGACGGTGCGTTACTGCTGGAAAGACTTGTGATATGACCACTCACTATAGTCATGAATTACTGGCGCTCCGACCGGGGTGATGCCCCCCTTTCGTTCCGCGCGCTAATCTGGTGCATGACACGTCGACCCGGATGCTGGCTCTCCCACATGTCGGAGTAGTAAGAAGGAGCAAAGAATGATGCGGTATATACTAGTACTATACTAGAGTACTACTCAGGTCAGAGGAGTGTGAACCACGGCAGCCCTGTGAACCAGCGGTGTGAACCACGGTAGCCCAGTGAACCAGTAGTAGAAGACAATGTGGTGATATGGCCATAAAAAACAATGTGCTACGGTCCACACTGTAGCATGTACAGTAACACTCCTCTTTGTTTGGATCCCTGAGTTAGAGCTAGTTTGGGTTGAAATAGCCTCAAATTATCGAAACAAGAGGGGTTAGTTTGAGCTTGTTTGCTCTAACCCAGCTAAAAAAACTAGCCCGGTGGAGAGGTTCTAATTGGGTTAGTTATCCTCGGGCCCACTAAAAGAGAACTAAAAAAATCTCCCCTGCCCGCACCAGATCGCTCCCCCCCTCTCGCACGACTCCTCTCTGTTCCCCATAGGGCCACTCGCCCTCTCTCTGCTCCGGCCGCGCTCTCCTTCCGGCCTCCGCCACCCTACTCCGCCCGCCCTCTCCCTCCGGCCTTCGAAGGTCGCCCCGCTCCCCCTTCACCAGTCGGTTTTCTCCCTCTGTCGTGCACGGCGGCGGCGCATCTACCAGGGAGGTCGCGAGAGGGGTGAGTTTGTTCGTTCCTTCTCTGTCTCACGGCCATATCATTGATCTTGCTTGCTCTAGTGCTAATTCTGATTTGGAAAAGTAGATCTTGATCAAACTTGGTATAGATTTTGATGCTGCTTGAGGAGGTAATAAATCTTTCTGGAGGCCCAAAGATTCAGGTCACCTTTCTAGGTATTTCAATTTCAGGCTTGCATTATTTCTAGAGGCCCAAAGATTCAGTTCACCTTTCTAGGTATTTCAATTTCAGGCTTGCATTATTTCTAGAGGCCCAAAGATTCAGTTCACCTTTCTAGGTATTTCAGTTCCAGGCTTGCATTATTTATAGAGGCCCAAAGATTCAGTTCACCTTTCTAGGTATTTCACTTTCAGGCTTGCATTATTTCTAGAGGCCCAAAGATTCAGTTCACCTTTCTAGGTATTTCAGTTTCAGGCTTGCATTATTTCTAGAGGCCCAAAGATTCAGTTCACCTTTCTAGGTATTTTAGTTACAGGCTTGCATTATTTCTAGAGGCCCAAAGATTAAGTTCCCAGTCGGCGGCAAGCGGCCCTGCTACCCATGCCGGTGTCGACCTCAAGTCGCAAGGGCCGGCGTCGGAGGGGTTCCCGGGGCTTGGGCTCTATAGAGCCTTCCTCCAGAGCGACGATGGCTCCCTCCTCCCTCGGTGCGTGAGGGGCTCCGGGCTCCCTCCCTATCGTGAATGACTTTCGTGACGAGTTAGCTCATTCTTTGTTTCATGAAGTGTTTTTTTATTTTGTGAAGCTTGATTGACGACTTGTATGTTTAAGTGGGATATCTCATTTGTATGGACAAAGTAAAAATTATCATGTTTTGCATGGTTGATTTGTATAGATGGTTTGTTTATGTCAATTGTGAGCGGGAGGAGGCCACAGAAGAGCCGGCCACACCAAGAGGGTGCTCGGATCCAGGGGACTTATTTTAGTCTGACTAAAAATAGTCTCTTTAAGAGGCTAAAGTTCCAAGCACCCCTGACTAAAGAGGGGCTAAAACTAGTCTTGAGACTAAAAATTTTTAGTCAGGGGCACCCCTACTAAAATGTGGATTAGTCCTCTCTCTCCTCATTTAACTCCTCTCCTTTAACACAGGCGAGTTCTGGATTGGAGGGTTTGGAGGATAATAAATGCTCATTAACTTGATTTTAGTCTCTTTAGTATTTGGATCCAAGCATGGGTGAGGCTAGCAAGTTTTAGTCCCACTACTTTTAGTCATGGAACTAAAACGTATCCAAGCACCCTCCAAATCCGGCAGGAAATAGGGTCCAAAGTATTCAAATGATTGAGATAGAGCATTTATTGTCAATCTAACCCTGCCATCCATACACCTCTTTGGTTTAGAGTTAGTTCAGGGTTAGAATCTAACTCTAACCTCTAACTGAGTTAGAGTTCTCCTCGTCTCAGTTCATCGCCATCATACTTTCCCCATTCCTGTGTTTTCAGTATCCTGCGAATCAAAGATGCCCTTTTTTGCGGGAAAAATCAAAGAGGCCCTTAGACTGGTTTCGGTCCGGTCATTTTTTATAAACGTGTTATGTCCAAAATTTAATGAACGTGCTCCGGTTTCCACGAAAATAATCCGGTTTCATGTAGTAATTCATTCATTTATTTATTCTTCTGCGGGGGGTTTGCATGTAATTCGTGAGGTCTGAAATGTAAAGTACCCCGGCATATGCTCCGAGTCGTGCATGCACTACGACCCAGATGCTCTATGTCCCACATGTCGGCGAATGGGAGCACGTGGAACTAGCCTAGGAGTACATATAGGAGGATAAATGCGTGAAATAATATGTACTGTGAAGCGTAGCCGCGGTTCGAAAAGGAGACCTAAAGTGATGACAGCTATAGGTCGCACACACCCAACTAGTGGTACTAGACATACGACTAATTTTTCCCTAAAAAAAAGAGGCACAAGTGCTCAGTACTCCTATTCTATAAACGCGAGTCCCATCTGACAACAGCGTCTGTGCTACAGCTAGCTCTCCTCCCTCGTTTCTCTCTTCTAATTCTAAACTCGGCCGACGCCCGGTGGGCGGGGTGGGTTTCCTCAACTGTGGCCCCACCTCACAGTGAAAACATTACGACTGGAATAAACATGCCATATACTCCCTCCGTTCATAAATATAAGCCTTTTTAGATACTATTTCAAATGGAATACAACATACAGATGTATGTAGACATAGTTTAGAGTGTAGATTCACTCATTTTGCTCCGTATGTAGTAGTCACTTCCTGGAATCTTTAGAAAGACTTATATTTGGGAACGGAGGGAGTACTATACTAATAAAACATTAAGGCCACGAGGCGATGCAGTGCTGGTTACAGGAGGCAAGAAGAGATGCATCCATCGACGACGTCCACCTCCTCGACTCAGGGCGCCGGCCCACCGAACGGCGCCTAAGTAGCAGCGGCTTTCGTGGCCAGGTCGACGTGCTTCTGAACAATGGCGTCCAAAGATTCCAGCCGCTGGAAGAAGGCCAACATCTTTCTGTCCTCGCATGCCTTGTAGTGGCCTATGTAGACGATTTCCTCGTGGACGTGGATGTGCAGGTCGACGGCTTCTTGCATGGCGAGGCGCTGCGCGGCTAGCGCGGCCTCGAGGTGCACATTCTTCGTCGCGACCTCCGGCACCTGCAGGGCCACCAGGGCTTGAAAGAGTTTGTCACCATGGAGGCCGATGAGGGTGGCAGGCAATGAGGAGCCTGGGCGCGCGGGCTGGAGCAGTACGGCATGGTCGTCCGCGCGCTTCTTGACGGCGGTGAACTTGCGGATGGAGTTGACCATCATGTCGTCCATGCGAGAGGCGAAGCCGGCGTCAGTGAGGGCTACGATGCCTGCGGTCGCCAGCACCGTCTGGAAACGCTGCGCGGTGCGGGGCCACAGGCCGGCACCTTGGATGATTTGGCACAGCCGACTGCCGCTCGCGTCCATCGCCTCCATAGGTGCTTGTGGCTTCTGGTCACTTGGTCTTGGATTGGAGTGAGCAGTGTTGCACGGAGACTTGGGAGTAGATGGATTGGAGTGGTGGGGCTCTTTTATTATATGAGAGTCCAAACTGTGTTGCATTCACATCATGCTGGCTCTATTCTGCTTCTCCAATTAACTCCCTCTGCATGTAATTGAGGATGCATCGTTGACCGTTCAACGTCTCGGGAACCGCTACCCTCTCCCTCCTTGGCATTCAAGCACCTATGGACCCGTCGACGATGAGGTGCCTATGGTGACTTCGTAAATTTCAAGATGATAGTGCCGTGCGTGTGTGTGTTCATAGGGGTGAGTGTATGCGCGTGTATATGAGCGCTTGAGTCTGTACTGTGTAAAAAAACGTAAATGCGTGTCAAAAAGAGACTAGTCAGTATACTCAATGTTGTGCACCTCGGAGAGGAAAACGATAGAACTAGTACGTATTTATTTACGGTGCAGATTCACTTAGTTTGCTCCATATGTACTCCGTCTCGGTGTAGTCTAGTCACTTGTTGAAATCTCTAGAAGGGCAAATACTCCATTCTGGTTTACAGGGCTATACTAGCAAGTAGTTGTACGTACTAGTACAATAGTGGGCTCACATAGCAATTTTGTCTCATGCAAGAGCCTGGCTATATGCGTGCTCCAATGTTCGCAACTGCAATGTTCGGTTTGCGCTTGCCTCTTCACCTCTTCTAGAAGACGAACAATGATGTTACTACCACTGCTTCTACAGTGTTGAATCCATTGCTGCATGTCCGTCCACCGCGAGCGGGACGAATAGCTTGTTGTAGAAGTACTACTAAGCAAAAGCCTGTCCTCGTTTGCGAGCAACCGTGCGCATGGGTGAGGGAGAAGGCGTGTAGTAAAATCAAGCTTCTCCTCGTTGTACGAGTTGACGCGACACATCATAGCACTGGCCCCACATGCTTGCCTCTAAACTTGGCTGAAAGACCCGCAGTGTACAATATATTTGCTGCAACCTCTAACATTTACCCACCACAAATTAAAATATATGTGGCTGTATGCATCGTTCTGATGCAGAGGCCGGGGAGTCCCCCCTTTTCGAAAAGAAAAACAAATTAAAATATATATTCCTGTCTTGACCAGATGAGCGTGCAAACTACAATCACCAGGGTGTCAGGTAGGGATAGAAGACTTTTTTTTAAACTTTGAGACGGCCACATAGCATGGAGCCGACCCCAACGATTTTAAGCTTACAGGCACGGTACACGCTATCCTAGACTACTCTACACATGAAACTGCCACACGAGCGTCCGGGCTGTGCTTGGCTCTTCGCCTCTTTGGGAAGTCGAACAATGATTGAGTACTACTGCACTGGAGGAGTACTATAGTACGCTTCTGGCCATCTGACACCGATTGAACTGCTGCATGTCCACCGCGTGCGGGAGGGAGAGCATGTAGCGAAAGCTTCTCCTAGTCTTGCCAGCCACCACGCTCATGGGCGAGGGAGGGACGCTCCTGCCTTTGCGTGTATGACAGGTGGGCCCGACAGGTGTGTGGCCAACCTGTCATACAGCCAAAGGCAGGTGCAGTTAAGTCCGCGAGGGAGAGGATAATCAAACTTCTCATTGATGTACGAGTTGACGCGACACATCAAAGCACTGCACTCAATATATTTCAATAATTTGTGCTTACCGATGCATTAATTACAACGCATGCATGCATGCCGTGACTCTCCTTTTGATACTTGCATGTGTTGATTTAATGCACCTTGAAGTAGTATAAAATATGTGACGGTAAAGCTTTGTAATACCCCGGCCCAAGTCGAGAGATGGTTGTGCACGAGGAGGGCGAGATCATGCAGACCGAACAAGACCCGACGATGGAGCTCTCTAAGGTCTCGATGGACCTCACCGTGCTCCACTGCCCCTTGTGCCTCCGCCCCTTGACGCCTCCAGTGTATGAGGTTCGAATACACCTCATCCGTTCAGCTGATTGAGCAAGGTGCAGGTTTCTTGATTGATGTGTTGTTTATTGATTTCTGCAGTGCAAGGGAGGGCACCTGGCCTGCACGGACTGCCGCGTCGAGCGCCCCGGGAACCAGCGGCAGTGCCAGAAGTGCGAGCGCAGCGGTGGCTTCGACGTGCGGAACACGGCGGTGGACTCCGTCCTTTCGTCGGTGAGGGTGGAGTGCCCGCACGAAGGCTGTGGGCTCTACGTCACTTACCACAAGCTCGCCGATCACCAGAGCGTGTGTCCGCTCACGCCCTGCAAATGCCCCGTGCTCGTCTGCGGCTACGAAGGCCCGCCGCCGGCGCTCTACCACCACATCAGCACCGCGCATCCCATACCCGTGCACAGGATCCAGTACGGCAAGGTGCTCCAGCTGCAAGTGCCACTGTCGGAGCCACGACTCTTGCTGTTCGCGGAGGAGGACCGCCGCGCGTTTTTCTTGGTCGGGGGCGTGCTCGACATCGGCGCGCCTATCATCGTGTCGCTCGTCTGCATCAGAGCGGGGGCGTCCCCACTGCCGCACTACGAGGCCAAGCTGTGGGCGAACGGCCCGCCGGGGGAGCCCAAAGGCACGACCGACGCCGTCAAGGTGGAAATGGAGGTGACAAGCAGCAAGGATCCCGGCGACGTCGACGTGCAGGAGCTGACCTTCTTGACAGTTCCGCCCAAGCTGCTGGCCGGGGTTAAGCTTGTGTCCCTCCACATTCAGATTGACAAGCTCACGTCCTAAATGTTTCTACAGTGCCTTCTGTTTATCTTAGTAATATGCTAATATAGGGATTACCTTGGTCTACTTTAGCTTAAGAAATGGTGGGTTTTGGTGGCGATGCAGCAATTACTTCGACATGAGATCAGTAATTTCCAACAGTCGAACGGATATTTTGTGTTTGTTGGATATAAAGTTCCTTTGGGTAAGAAGTACTACTTGTCGTAATAATGGATAAAAGGAGATGTATGTAGACATATTTTAGTTCTAGATACGTCCCTTTTTATCCATTTTGATGACAAGCACTCCCTCCGTTCCACAATACATGCCTTCCATTTGTCAAAATATAGATGTATCTAGACATGTTTTAGTATATAGGTACATCCATGATAGAGCCAATCGGATGGTTGAGAACACTACAATTCGTAGCTACAGATGCGTGTGTGACTCCCAGATGCAGAGGCCGGGGGTCATCATCCTCCTTTTCGAGAAAAAACAAGATATGTATACGACGGTGCCAGTTATTGCACGTACACAACAGTACTCCCTCCTTTCCGGTTTATAGGGCTTAATTCAAAAATCTCACCAACCAAGATGGTGAGTGGTGGAATATTTTTTGTAGTTTGCAAAAGCACCTAATTAATGCTCTTGTTTTTCTCAAAAAATTATGTTTATCAATGCATTAATTGCAATGCATGCATGCATAAAGTATATGCATTGGTCAATTTTCTCTTAATACTTGCATGCAATGATTTAATGCACCTTGGAATCTGAACATGTGTTGGGGAACAACCAAATTGAGACTTATAAAATGGAAAAACTAAAATTTTGAGATAAGCCCTATAAAACCGGAAAGGAGGGAATAGAAAAAGTACTCCATCCCGGCATAGTGCAGCACTTCGAAACTAGAACCGTCAATAAATTTTGAGCTTGCGTCTCGTCACATTCCAAATTACTCCACACTATATTGAATTGCAAACCTGTTCGCACCGATCACAACCTAAACGGTTTCCCACTTAGGAGCGTATTAGTACCACGCTATATTGAATTGCAAACCCGTTCACACCGATCACAACCTAAACGGTTTCCCACTTAGGAGCGTATTAGTACTCGGTTATAAATACTAGTATGCCAAGATGACTGCACATTCCTCCTCAACTCCTCATCCACAAAAACAAACAAGTCATTCAGCATCCTTCCCTTGCGTCTGCCATGGCCAGCGTGAGTTCTGGGTTGAAAGATTGCCACCAGGGAGAGGCGAGCATGGAAGCGGAAGCACGAGAGATGTCCCGCCTCACTGCGAGAGCAGCCGGCATGTCCCGCCACGCGGAAGTAGCAGCACAGAGGTCCCGCCGCACCGCTGAAGCAGCATGGAGGTCCCGCCGCGCCGTCGATGCAGCAGACTGGTCCGGCCGCGCCGCGGAAGCAGCAGAGATGTCCCGCCGCGCTACGAATGCAGCAGAGATGTCCCGCCGCGCCGCGGCGGCCTGGGAAAATTTCTCGCAGGCAGGCGACGACTGTTACAGGCGCATGCATGCGATCGTCCATAGCCAGATGGATTAGATCTCTGGCTGGGCAAGGTTGCAGGACGACATGAAAGCCTCATTTGAACAGGCTACCGGCGTCATCCGGCAACTAAGGGAGGGCAATGAGAGGCTCTGGGCCGAGAGCGACCTGCTGAGGGAGAAGATCGTCCGAAGTGCAGACCAGCAGGAGGAGACCAGTGCCTTGTTGAAGAGGACCGGCGTCATCGTCAAGAAACTTATGGACAAGAATGACATTCTCCGCAACGTGTGCCAAAGGCTGGTGGAGGAATCTGTGGATGTTCTCAAGCAGCGTCTTGAGGATACGAAAGAGCTCATCGCCGCTCGCCGCGGAGACTAGTTCCCGCGGCCTGCAGCAACTCATCAAGAAAGTAGAGATCAGCGAGCCAGATCCTTGTCTTCCTTCTTCTTTTGCCCTTGTGTATTTAGGGAGTAGCCGCATGTGGCTATTTTAATTATCTTTCAAATTATGTAAGACAATTAATCGTCCTTATCTTTCTGTGGAAGATCAATGTTGCGAGGCTGGAATGAAGAAAACTCTTGCTGTGGCGACCCTGGCGTTACTGTTCTTCTAGTTGCTGCTGGGCTTCCTTCAGTTTCCTGGTTTCTTTTGATGTAATAATCGGTTTAGGATGTGGATTGTGTCGTCGGTTGTGAAATGTTGGGTTCTAGCGCGGATGTTTGGCCTTTCTTGGCCTCTTCGGATGTTGCGATTTCAATCTGGTAGCTTTTAGTCCTTCGTGTTAGGCTGGAGTTGTGCTGAACTTCTTGTGAATTGTGGTGGTTTTCAGTAATGAAAATCAGAAGGGGCAAGCCCTTCGTTGATCAAAAAATAATAATAATCATTCTTATATATTCATTAGTCTTGCTATAAGTCGAAGTAGATGCTATATAGGTCCGGCGGATCTTACATCAAGATCCGTGCTTTCAGATTTTCTTTTTTCTCTCTTAAATCTCAGTCGAGTGAGACATAGCAACGCCATTAAACAGAGGCTTGGGCGCCATTAATGGAGACCTTGGGAGAGAGGTGGACGGCAGATGGAGGTCAAAGGGCTCTCCTCCCGATAAGCACGCGCAGGGGTCTGATCGCACGCCTCTCGTACTCAAATAGCTACCCTGCACGGCGCCTCCTAGCTAATAAAAAATGGGGACGCGTGGCGGCACGTAAATGGTACTAGTAAGTAGAATGCCCACGGTTTCAATAATACTTGTGTTTCCGATTGTAACGTGACAGCACTTGTTCCAAAATGACTTTGTTGATTGTTAATGTGTGCGCCTTCGCAAATCGGACTGCAATTTATCACAACAAGTTGGTGCCATGTCATGGCACCAAGCCAAGTTTCATTATTTTCATGCGTGTTTTGGATTTACATGAATTAAAAAACTAAGTTTCTCAATGTTTCCAACCCAGCCACGACGCCCAGAATTTTGAATTTCATTCCCATTTCTTGCATGGAACCTAGAAATTTACCCGAGGACACACATGTGATTTTTCAACCAACATTGGTGCACTGGAACATGTGCTTGTATTTCAAATTTGAATTATGCACACAAAGGTGACACGTTCCCTCCCAGAACCACGAGCCTTCTTGAGAGAAGCTCCGATTTGCAAGAAGCTTATACCAAAATTTGTTCCTATTCGGCCAATTTTTTTTACCACGGCATGGTACTACCATGACATGACACCATGCCAAGTTTCTTGATTTTAAAACCAAGTTTCTCAATGTTCTCGGCCGAGCCACGATGCCCAGATGTTTGAATTTTATTCTCATTTCTTGCATGGGACCTAGAAATTCACCCGAGGACACAAATGTGATTTTTCAACCAACTTTGGTGCACGAGAGCATGTGCTTGTAGTTCAAATTTGACTTATGCACATTAAATGACCAGAAACTCAATTAATGTATAAAAAATGATAAACGAACCCGAAATAATTCCAAAATTTAACAGGACACTAATGTAGTTCTATGTTGCCTTTGTTAAGAAACTCCAGGGGGCAGCGTATATCGTTTCACACTCAATGGTGGCATGTTCCCTCTTAGAACCACGAGCTTCCAAATCGGCCCAATTTTTTACCACAACATGTTAGTTCCATGACATGACACCATGCCAAGTTTCATGATTTCTAGGCGAGTTTTGGATTTACATGAATTTAAAGTCAAAGTTTCTCGATGTTCTCGGCCGAGTCATGACGCCCAGATGTTTGAATTTCATTCTCATTTCTTCCATGGGACCTAGAAGTTCAACCAAGGACACACATGTGATTTTTCAACCCACTTTGGTGCACCGGAGCATGTGCATGCAATTCATATTTAGGTTATGCACATTAAAAGTCCAAAAACTCAATTAATGTATAAAAAGGCCAAATGAACCCAAAATAATTCCAAAATTTAATAGGCCACTCATATAGTTCTATGTTGCCTCTGTAAAAAAATCAGGGGGGAGGCAGCGTATATCGTTTCGCACACAAAGGTGACACGTTCCCTCTCGGAACCACGAGGCTTGTTGAGAGAATCTCCAGTTTTGCAAGAGGCTTATACCAAAACTTGTCCCAATTCAGCCAAAAATTATATGTATGAAGACAGGGTTTTGATTATCCCAAACATCTCGCTACCTAGACCAATAATGTACTATGATTTGAATTCAACATAAAATGGATACAAATATTTGAATTGGAGAGCGTATGGTACATGTAGTTCATAGTGAAATATGATTACTGCTATATGTATGTTTTTTGTTATCAAGATAATATTTAAATTATTGTATAACTTGACAACAATCGTATTCAAATAAGGAAAATTGATTCAAATTTAGTCCAGATGGTAGATGACAATATATATGTTCACATGGTGGAGTAAAATGTTCATATATGATGGAAGATCAAAATGTACGACTACATCAATTATAAACCGCAAGGTCACCTAACGATATATTCGAATTCAACATAACGTGGATTCAAAAATTGAAATTCGAGATCATGGCATCTGTAATCATATAAAAAGGGACATTACTCTTTCTTTGGTGGGAATTGATTTGTTTTTTGTTGTTGTTGAGGGAAGTGCGAATCGATTTGGTACTGTGCAGGGTAATCTTGTTCTCCCGATTTTTTTTACATTTTTCTTGTAGTTTTTTCAATGGCATCTATAGCAATATAGTAAAAGGGGACATGACTCTCTTGTGTCTTGTATGAATTGTTTCTTTTACACGTTAAGTTTGTTCTGCCGAACAAGGAATCCACACCTTGTTATCCCGAAATTTTCAAGCTCGAGCATCTTTTGTCTCACCTGCTTCGAAACTCCCGCTTCTTCAACCCGCGCCGCGCCTTGTTATCCCGAAATTTGGACGCGCGCGAGAACTCCCTCTTCATCCGAAATCGCTCCCGCAACCCAGACACACGAAATCCCCCTTCTACCCCTCAGCCGGAAAGGAAGCTCCACGTCGCGGTGTCAAAACCGGTGGGGGTACGCTGGTAACTTACCCTACATTTCGGACAAGCGTGTCCCTAAGCTTGGCTCCCCCTCCCCCTTCGCCCCCCATTCGTACACTGAGGCCGCCAAAACCCGCGAAACCCCACGCTCCTCCGTCGGCCTCCCGACTGCCGCCCAGCCGGAGAGTCTTCCCCGACTACGTCGTCATCGCAACAGCTCGCCGTCCCTCATCCACCACACCGGATGAGGATCCGTTGTCGATCTCGTCATCCCGCCGGATCAGCCGCCCCGTCCTCCACCTCCTAGGAGCTTCCTCGACGTTCGCCTCGTCTATCGCGCCACCTCAATCCCCACAGCGCCATCTTGACCTGCCCCACCATAACCACAGCACCCTCACCAATTCCTCCGATGAAGCCGAGGCCAACTCGGCGCCACCAAGGCGGTTCTGCACTTACCGCTGCATTTTATCTTTTATTCGATCTCACGGGGCTGCCGGTGCTCGATACCGAGCAGACATGGCGTGTCTCCATCGACGGCGCCGTCGCCGGCCACATCATCCACGGCGTCTCTCCCCATGTCGTTGCTTCCTCGGCGGCGACTTCCACAACGGCACTAGCTGCAGTTGCTCCGGCTCTCGCTCGTGCTGCGGCTCTGTTCATGCTGTCGGTCGCGCTGCTGCTCTGCTCTTGCTCTCTCTTGCGCTGCTGCTACTGCACGACCTCCGGCAGCTACATGAGTTGCTGCTTTAGCACTCGCTCGCGGTGCTACTGCACGACTTGCTCTCTGCTAGTGCGTTCCCTGCTCGAGCGTCTGCTGATTTAGATCACTGCTTCTCTGCTACTAGTGCTCGAACGCCCTAAACATCTATTGCAATGTTCTGTTACTGGTTCAATCAGATTCGACAGTAAAATTCAGTTTCGACTGTGAAGTTCATTTTCTTCAGTTAAGTTCAGAGTGAACAGTACTTACAGCATCTGTCGGAGCGGCCATGGCGCGGCTGATGTGTTTTACATCTAGCACTTTTTGGTGATGTATTTTACATCATCTATTGCAGATGATATTAGGGTCCCACTTCAGATTAATGTTGTCTGTCTTGTCATGCTTCAGCCTCGTCGCCGTACACCTTAGCGGAGCTGCTCCAACGACGGAACCGTCTGTCACAGCGGAGCAGTACCCTCGGCGCCGTTTCCAGAGGCCTCGGATCTTCTTCCCCGCCTCCGACAGTCACACCAGCATCATCACCATCCTCCACATCCAACCCAATGATGTTGAGGTCCACAAGGCTATGCCAAAGAGGTTGTACACTCATCGCATCAGTTTGTTTCTCCATTCCTCTGTTCTTCCAATTCATGTGAGCCAAACACCCAGGTTGACTGAAATCCTATGTTTCCAAATGCTCTGTTTTGCACGTGCATTCCTATCCTATTCCTGTGTTTTTCCTGTCCCTGCGTTTATAGAATCCTCCAATTCTACGGAGCCCTTACAGATTTACTTCATTTTCAGATAGGCGACAAAGAAAACTCTGTGTGTTATGTCCTGCTCCTGCCGTGCCGTCATCCACCCCACCTGAGGTGCACCATCGATAGAAGCGTTCACTGCAGCAGAGATCCCCCTGCAGACTTCCTTTCGCCACCTCAGATCATCTTCCCCGTTGCCGGCAGCCACGCCAACTGCATTACCATCATCGACTGAGTAGATGAACCTGAGGACTACACAGTTCCGGAAGAGAGGTCGCAGTCTTTCGTGTTTGCTTACATTATACATCGGTTATTATTACCTGCTACTTTATCGTTCAATCTTGAGTTTTGAATTGCCCATGGGTCTCATATCGAGCCAGCAACGAATAGTATCTGTCTACTATCTGGTTCATCTGGGGTCTTCTGTGTGGTTCATGTTGGGTGGGCAACTAACAATAGATGATCCATTGTCTATCTTTTTAAACTGAAGCTATAATCTACCTGCTATCATTAGTTTTGGATCCATCCACTCGTTTGCTACCATCAGTCTTGATTTTTGCATGCACCCCTTAGGCCTTACAAAATCTAACTATTTTTTTATTATGCATGTCAGATATTGTACACAATCGTACTGAACATGTAGAGAAAAAGAGAAGACCGTTGCGTGCGAATATAATGTCATGCGGACGCCGCTCCATGGTGGGCGATGTGCCCCCCCTCCTGCATTTCCAGATTGTATTACAGAGGAAGATAACTGTTCAGATGGAGATTCAGAAGGAGCCGACCACGCCTGTTTACCACCTGAGGTGTTTGCTCTAACCTGGCATGCTGATGTTGGTCATATCATTCATATGGCGCCTTGCATTGCTTACATTATACATCTTATATGTCATCAGCTTAGTTTAGATTTGCTTTGTGTGAATGCCACCTGTTTGGTTTCTATATCATACTCCCACCATTCCTAAATATTTGTCTTTTTAGAGATTTCAACAAGTGACTACATACGGAACAAAATGAGTGAATCTACACTCTAAAATATGTCTATACACATCCGTATGTGGTAGTCCATTTGAAATCTCTAAAAATACAAATATTTAGGAACGGAGGGAGTATATGGGAATGATGCAATGCCATCTTCTTTAGCCAGGCATCATATACGTGAATCATGCAATGCCATCCTGTTTAGCCAGTCATCGTATATGTGAATTGTTTTGTGCCATATTTATTTCCATAATGTATTCCATTTGTCAACAATGTTTATACATTCATCTACTCTTCCTGTGCATCAGCCATTTGAGTCGGTCATGGGAAAATCTGGAGTGAAAACAAGGTCTTCTGAGCAGTCAGTGCTACCTGTCGATGGAGATTTCTTTCTGGTTACAGATAGCTCCTCAGAGGAGGATTCAGAGAGAGATGACCAGTCGTATCCCCCCCCCGAGGTGCATGCTCTAACTTGGCTGGGTTATATTGCTCATATCATGCATATGGTGTCTTACATTGCCATGCCATCTGCTTAGATTAGACATGCTTTGTGTGAATGCCTCGTGTTTGCTTTCTATATCAGATATGTGAATTATGCAATGCCATTTTTTTCAGCCAGTTATCATATATGTGAATTATGCACCGCCATGGAGCCAGGCATCATATATGTGAATTATCTCATGCCATCTTTTTTTTCATTATGTATTCCATTTGTCAACAATCTGTGTATATTGAACTACTCTCCATGTGTATCACCCATTTGAGCCGGTTATGGAAAAATCTGGAGTGAAAACAAGGTCTTCAGAGCAGGCAATGGTACCTGTTGAAGCATATATCACTACGGTTACAGGGAGCTCCTCAGAGGAGGATTCAGGGATAGATTACCAGTCCTATATCCCACCTGAGGTGTATGCTCTAAGTTGTAATGTTTATATTTCTCATATGATGCATATGGTGTCTTGCATTGCTTAGTTTAGACATCATATGCACAATACTGAATTCTATCTGCTTAGTTTAGAGATCATAGATGCGAGTGCCAGCTGCTTAGTATATGAATCAATTATGTCAACTATATCATGCCATCCTATATACTTAGACAACATGTATGTGAATTATTTCATCCCAACCTATTTTAGAAAGACATCATATAGTTTTGTCATGTCATCCTGTTTAGGTACTCATCATATGTTGAATTATGCCATTATATCCTGTTAAGTTATCCATCATATATCTGAAACTGTGTCATGCTATCCTGTTTAGTTAGGCATCATATATGTGAAATTGTGTCATGCTGTCCTATTTGGTTAGACAACATATATGTGAATTACCACATCTGTCTATCATACAATGTCTGTACGTTCAATTTCTTTTCTTGTTTATCAGCCATTTGAATTGGAGGGGGTGATGGCAGTATCTAAGGGAGCAAAAACCCGTTCTTCACAAAAGACAGTGCTACCCGTCGATGCAGATAGAACCATGGTTGTACTGGCCTACAAAGTAGCCCCACCACACATAATCGAGACTCTTCCAGATTGCACACTTACACCGTTGGGCAGAGAACCAGCTACAACCGATCGAACCGCAACCCCAGCGGATAGTAACTCACTTATAGTTGACAAAGCACCATGTCCACCACAGAGTACCCCCACACGAGCAGTTTGTAAAGCTACTGCAGTGCCCAAAGCACGAAGACCACCACAGCTAACCCAAACTCCACGTTTAAAGCAGAAGAGCAACTGTTCTCAGGTCAGATTCCGTAGCTATGGTCCATACTCCTTTGCTGTTGCATCACTGTATTTACTCATACCAACTACTTTCAAATTTGAAGGATCCAATTGAAACTCCAATGGCGCAACAGGTATGTTTTAAACCTATTTCTTTAACTGGATTGCTGTTCTAACTTCTTGCTCTATGTTGATTTCAGTTTAAGTTGTATAAACAGTTATGTTCTCATGTGATGCACATTACAAGTGCTGCCAATGTTGTGTAGTTTCTCACACTTATATTCTGTCTATGCTGCTGTGTCTTAAGAATATATGAGTTGAACTGTGTCTGTATCTTGATTAGGGAACATAAACTAGAATGATATGGACAATACAGTGACCATAGTACATAGATATATGTTTGTTTCATGCTGTTATCCTATCCACCTTACTACTGAACCGGTTTACGAAAATGAGTTTCGTATACTACAAGCTAAACCTGTGATGTGTCTGCTTGTTTCTCTTGTAGTATGCAAACAGAATATTGGAGAAGAGCACCCCACTATGCAATGGTAGAGAAAGTAATGCAGATAAGGTTCAAGATAGTGAGACAACCCTGTTGGTCTCCAAGAAAGGTGATAAAAACGATCTTGTAGACAGTGAGAAAACCCCACAGTCCTGCGTTGATGTAGTGTTCGAGTTACTGGCCAGTACCGCTGGCACAAGCTCTTCGAACTCGCTGCCTAAATCACTTCGGCTTCTTCAGTCTCCGCAACAAGCTGAAAGGCATCAGTCAGTTGTGCTGCGGCAAGAAGCCGAAGGACTGAGGAAGTCCCTGCAGAATTCAGATGCGTACTTTCTTGTGCAACAGCAAGCGCTCGAGGATTTAAGCGCCAAACAAGAGAAAGTTAATAAGCTTGCTAAGCATCTTGCCAGCATTATGGGTACCCAGGATATTGTTTCTTGAACTCATCTGAAGTGGTTTCAGTTCTGGACTTGTTTTGCTGCGGCGTTTATATGCTGCTTTGTTCCCTATATTTGCACTAGTGGCGAACTTTGATGCCCAGTGGATGTAATATGTGTAATAGCCATGATAGCCTAGCATAAGTTGCTTGCTTATTTATTTCCTTGTTGTCTTGTTTATTTGTTTGCTTGTAGTCAGTGCAGTTCTTTTTCCGCGGTTTGCTAGTGGCTGCAATAACCTACTATAGTGACACTGGGCCTCCTACGGGCCGTAGAAATAGTGGGCCTTCTACGGGCCGTAAAAACAGTAGGCCTTCTACGGGCCGTAGAAACAATGGGCCTTCTACGGGCCATATCATCAATGGGCCTTATACGGGCCGTATGATCGATTGGCCAAACATGGGCCAATAACAGGCCGCATTATGGCCGTAAACGGGCTAGATTTGGAATCGTCCGTTCATGGGCTGACCATAATGGGCCATTGTTAATAGGCTGTATTTGATGACGCTATGAAAACGGCCCAACGTATTAACGGACCACAAATGGGCCGACTGTAACCACGGGCTGAATTTGGCCCACAAGCAGAAAATGACAGTAACGGGCCGTAAGTAAACGAATGCTGGAAATGAGCCCAAGAATAAATGGGCTCTGAGAAGGCCGAAAGATAACATGGGCTAGAAACGGCCCAACGGAATAACGGGTCGTTAATGGGTATAAAGTGATACACTGTTCATTACGGGCCAGTTTGACCACGGGCCGTTAATGGGTATAAAGTGATACACTATTCATTACGGGCCAATTTCACCACGGGTCGTTAATGGGTGTAAAGTGATACACTATTCTTTACGGGCCAGTTTCACCACGGGCCTTTAATAGGCCAAGAGTTACATAGGGCCTCATATGGGCCGAAAGATGGCATGGGCCATACATGGGCCAGAAGTGAAAACGGGCTGGAATCATATTGGATGGCCCAGATGACGCTACTGGGCCTAATTCGGATAGGGCGTAACGGGCCTTGGGTTAGCGGGCTGTAAATGGGCTATATGCGAACAGGCCGTAAACACGCTTTCCATGGGCCGGCCCGCCACCTTTTGACCAAGTCAAACGGGCCGGCCTTTTCACAGGAATGGGCCTCTGTTGGGCCGTGCCAGCTGTGGACGTATCATAGGCGCCTCATGTCCAATGAGTGGATGACATCTGTCCCAACGATTAGCCAACACGTGTTTCCTCCGGACAATGAGAATTGTACACGTGGAAAATCCCCATTGGTCCGGGCTGTTAACGGATTATCGGATCCAAAACCGGACCCGATAGCTTAACGGTGACCCGTTACGGTGGATGCCATGTGTCGGTCACCCTTGACGAAAGCACTTCTGTAACGCGCGATTTATCGTCATGGAAGTGGACACTTCCGTGATGATAATTTCGGCAATGTCATGGAACACTTCTACTACAACACAGGTATGACTATCTTAATTCTGTCATAAATTTGTCATGGATGTACATGCATGACAGAAAACGCGACCTACTATGACAAACACGTATCATCACGGAAGTGTATTTTTTTTGTAGTGCTAGGTGATGCATAGCAACGAGAGGGGAGAGTGTTCTCCATGTACCCTCGTAGACCGTAAGCAGAAGCGTTAAGTAACGCGGTTGATGTAGTCGAACGTCTTCGCGATCCAACCGATCAAGTACTGAACGCACAGCACCTCCATGATCTACACACATTCAGCTCGGTGATGTCCCTCGTACTCTTGATCCAGCTGAGGCTGAGGGAGAGTTTTGTCAGCACGACAGCATGGTGACGGTGATGATGAGTTACCAGCGGAGGGCTTCGCCTAAGCACTGCAACGATATGACCGAGGTGGAAATCTGTGGAGGGGGCCACCGCACACGGCTAAGACAACTGTCAACTTCTGTGTCCTAGGGGTGCCCCCTCCCCCGTATATAAAGGATCAAGGGGAGGGGGCCGGCGGCCTCATAGGGTGTGCCCCAAGGGGGGAATCCTACTCCTACTAGGAATAGGTTCCCCCTTTCCTAGTCCAACTAGGAGGGGAAGGAAAGAGGAGGAGGGGAGAAGGAAAGAGGGGGTCGGCCCCCCAAGCCCTAAACCAATTTGGTTTGGGCCTAGGGGGCGCTCCCACAGCTCCCTTGCTGCCCTCTATTTCCACCAAGGCCCATGAAGGCCCATTGACCCCCCGGGGGTTTCCGGTAACTCCCCGATACTCCGATATTTATCCGGTGACCCCCGGAACCTTTCCAGTGTCCGAATATAACCTTCCAATATATCAATCTTTATGTCTCGACCATTTCGAGACTCCTCGTCATGTCCGTGATCTCATCCGGGACTCCGAACAACCTTTGGTGCATCAAAACACATAAACTCATAATACCAATCGTCATCGAACGTTAAGCGTGCGGACCCTACGGGTTCGAGAACTACGTTGAATGTAGACATGACTGAGACACATCTCTGGTCAACAACCAATAGTGGAACCTGGATGCTCATATTGGCTCCTACATATTCTACGAAGATCTTTATCGGTCAAACCACATAACAACATATGATGTTCCCTTTGTCATCGGTATGTTACTTGCCCAAGATTCGATCGTCGGTATCATCATACCTAGTTCAATCTCGTTACCGGCAAGTCTCTGTACTCGTTCCGTAATGCATCATCCCGCAACTAACTCATTAGTCACATTGCTTGCAAGGCTTATAGTGATGTGCATTACCGAGAAGGCCCAGAGATACCTCTCCGATACACTGAGTGACAAATCCTAATCTCGATCTATGCCAACCCAACAAACACCTTCAGAGACACCTGTAAAGCATCTTTATAATCACCCAGTTACGTTGTGACGTTTGATAGCACACAAGGTGTTCCTCCGGTATTTTTTTTGACTGGGAACTGTGGGGCAAACCCCCACAGCATATCAAAAACTTTATTAAACAAAGTAACAAAGATACAACAGCTGATTACAAGGAGTAATCTAGAAAAAGAAGCTAAACTAAAAGGAGAGGAGGCGGCAAAAAAGCCTTACTACTCTAAGCCTTAAGGGGGAAGGAAAGAGATCCACTTGAGAAGGTCATCCTTGTAGGCAGATTTAATCCTATATTGCAACAAGGAGATATCATGCCTAAAAGCAGCACGCCATTTATAAAATCTGGCCCTCTCATTTCTGAAAACCTTGGCATTTCGAATGATCCAAATGTTCCAACATGCAATGAACACCACTTCAAAGAAAAAAGGCTTGTCAAAATCATTCCTAGCCTGAATAGCCACATCAGACATAGAGTTCCCTGCAGGCCAATCAATTTGCAGGTAGTTCCAGACACGAACACTGAAATTGTAGTTGAAGAAGAGATGATCCCTGGTCTCTCGAACCTGCAGGGGGCAGAGTCTACAATGCACACCATCCTCCATGTGCCAATGCCTTCTTTCCACCATATCCTTTGTATTCAGCCTGTCCATGATGAGCATCCAAGCAAACACCTTAATCTTGAGAGTATAGGATGATTTCCATATCCAACAGAGCAGAGGGTTAAAGGTTTCAGTCTGGAATGTGTTGGTGTAAAACATCTTGGGTCTATACTGCTTGGAAGAGTTCTGCCAAAACCACACATCCTTAGAGCCAGATACTCTGCTATGAGAATCCATCATAGATTGAATTATGCCCAATTCTCCAAAAGCCTGAGCAGACAGTGGGAGATGAAAATGCTGTACAATATCCTGAGAACTGAAGAACTCCTTGACTGTAATCCATGGGTCCTTAATATAAGAAAATAACCTAGGAAATCTTGATTGAAGAAGAGAGACCTCATCACAAATATTCCAGTTATCTGACCAGAACAAAGCAGTGCCACCATCATTAACCTCAACCCAAGAACACTCTCTAAAACTCTGCATAACCTTGCAAATATCCTTCCACCAGAAAGAGCCACAAGTAGATGTTCCTTGAGGCACCCTTCCATGGTAGTAAGAGTCCCAAATGAGAGATACCCAAGGAATATCATTTTTATTGAGGAAGTTACTAGCATGTTTGACGAGCAAGGCAACATTTTGAACCCCCAGATTGAGAATATCAAGACCACCCCTGTTTTTTGGCCTACAAATAAGCTCCCAAGCAGCAAGGGAGGGGCAGGTTCATCTCTATTCTTTCTCCACAAACACTGCCTCTGAACTCTCTCTAACTGCTTGAGGATTCCAGCTGGAACAGCCAAACTGCACATAAAGAAGATGGCATTGAAGACAGAGCAGAGCTCAAAAATTGAAGCCTCTCCCCTTGGTTGAGAAAAGAGGAACTAGCAGTCATTCTTCTCTCCATACAGTCCACCAGAGGCATAAAGTTCACCATTTGGGGCCTTGTGGTTCCTACTGGCAGCCCAAGATAAGTGAAAGGCATCTTTCCTATCTGGCAACCAAAAGCAGCAGCAAGATCATTCATGACAATAGGATCAAAATTTATGGGGATGAGGAAAGATTTGTGGTAGTTGACATCAAGGCCAGTGGACTGAGCAAACACTTGAAGCATATCTTTCAAGGCCAGGAGCTGAATCCTGTCAGCAGGTAAGATAATTAAAGTATCATCTGCATATTGGATCACAGGGTAATCTAGGTCATGACAAGGGATAGGCAGATGGAGAATTCCTCTTCTGAACATGTCATTGATGACAGATTGCAACAGATCAGCAGCAATAACAAAGAGAAGTGGAGAGACAGGATCACCCTGCCTGACCCCCTTTTTACAAAAAAAATTTCTCCCAGGGACACCATTAAGAAGAACTGAGGAAGTACCAGTACCCAGCAGCTGCTTCATCCAGAGAATCCATTTCTCATTAAAACCTTTATGCCTAAGAATCTGAAGAAGAGCCTCATGTTCCAGAGAGTCAAAAGCCTTTTCAAAATCTAATTTAAGGATTACAATTGGCCTCCTAGATTGGTGGCACTGATGCAAATACTCAAAGGTCCAGGCAATACAATCCTGGATTGTTCTGCTCTTAATAAAACCATATTGGTTCTTGTGAATGCACTGCAAGATCACCTCTTGAAACCTATTTGTTGCCATTTTAGAAAGAAACTTCAGGCCCATACTAGTGAGAGAAATAGGCCTATAATCTCCAACCTCTTCAGGTGCAAGCTTTTTAGGTACAAGAGTAATGAAGGAATCATTAATGTTATCTAAGATAGCACCACCCTCATAGAATTCCTGAGCTAGCTCATAAAAGTCCTGAGAAATTAGATGCCAGCATTTTTTGAAAAAAAGGCCATTAAAGCCATCAGGACCTGGAGCTTTATCCACAGGCAGATGCCCTTGTGAAAGGACTTAATCATGGAGCCATCGCAACTAGGAAGCTTAAAGGGGTTAAAACGGGACAAAGGACACGAGGATTATACTGGTTCGGCCCCTTACGGTGAAGGTAAAAGCCTACTCCAGTTGAGGTGGAATTACTAGGGTTTCGATGACCAGGGAACGAATCCGCTATGCCTGACTACCGATTGATGTTACTTGTCCTGAACCGCCGCTGGGTCGTCCCTTTATATAGAGAGGTTAACGCCCAGCGGCTCTCAGAGTCCCGGCCGGCTCATAAACAGTGTCCGGCTCGGACTCTTAACTATTCTTGCCTTATAATACAAGTCATGCCACAACGGCGGTTTATCACTACGGGCCTCAAGTCACCTATGGGCCTTAGGCCCTTACTGAACCGCCATCTTCAACCTGTCCTTGGGCTTCTAAATGATGAGTCGTCGCAACGTAACTCGGCCCATCGTGGGCGGGTTACATCAGTAGCTATATCCCCAACACATATGCTGAACCACCTTGTCCATTTCATATTTTTCAAATGGTTTGGTGAGAATGTCAAGGCCTTCCACAGGGGTGATGAGAGCAGAGAGGTCAAAGCCCATGACAATGCCTCTTGATGTGCCCATCCTATTTTTAAAACAATTCCAGATGATTCCTTCCATTTGAGCATGATCATTGATCACAGTACCATTAGGCAATTTGAGACTTGCAATAGAATTCCTCCTGTGCTTTTCAGTGGCCATGGCATGGAAAAACTTTGTATTTGCCCCTCCCACCTTAATGTATCTGATAGTACACCTTTTCTTCCAATAAAGGAATTGCAAATGTAGCAATTTCTCCAGGTGCACTTTGACAATTTTCCTGAAGTTAAGCTCCTGAATAAACAGAGGCCTCCACTCCTCCAAGTCATCCAGCAGCAAAATAACATGATTACATTTACCAATCAGGAGTTTCAACTTAGAAACATTCATTTGCCATCTTTTAAGGCACATTCTGAGAGACTTGAACTTATCAGCAATTCTAGCATTTATGTGTCCCTTCCTAGAAGGCATTTTCCAAGACTTGGCAACACAATCCATAAATCCTTCCAGCTCCAACCAATAGTTCTCAAACCTAAATAGATTTGACTTAGGGATAGATGTTTTGATTGTGACAACACAGGGGACATGATCAGATGCAGTCCTAGCAAGGGGGAGCACTTCAGTCATATGATAGACAGAGATCCAGTCTACTGAGGTGAAAAACCAGTCCAATTGCTCAAGAAGTGGGCTGTCTTGCATATTGGACCAAGTGAAAGCTCTTCCCTTGATGGGTAACTCAAGAAGGCCCAAATGCCCAATTATCTCATTAAAGATGAACATGTCATTTAGGTCCCCTCCAGGAAAATTCCTGTTATCTATGGACCTAATGAAATTAAAGTCTCCTAAAAGCAGCCAATTCTCATCAACAGGAATACTTAGGTTATATAGCCAATTGACAAAATTATCTCTAGCTTCACCCTGACAAGGCCCATATACAGCAACCAAAGTCCATTTTTCATTGTTCTGTCTGGACACAAACTCAACAACTACAGCAAACTACTGAATTTCAAGTAAAGTTCCAAGAAAAACAGAAGAGTTCCAGACCAGAAGAATTCCCCCAGAGGCTCCCATTGCAGGAGAGCAAGCAAAGCTGTCAAATCTCTTAGGGTAGAAACTCTTAATTGACCTAGAGTCAAAAGATGAGCATTTGGTTTCCTGCAAACAGGCAACAACACACTGACTTTCATCGATTTTTTGCCTAACTGCTCTCTGCCTAGCCTCAGAATTTAAACCCCTGACATTCCAGCACAAAACATTCCAGTTTCTACAAAGGTTACTCATTAAAACATAAATTGATAAGGTCCACCAAGCATACAGCACACAATGCTATATGAACAAAAGAGCACATAACAGTCTGACCCAACACCATTAGAATAAAGTTTGCATGACAAAGTGACCAACAAAAGGACAGCATAAGAGGAAATTTCAAGGCTTGCCAGACCCAACAGTAAAGGAGCACACTATTCATTTGCATTATTGGCAGCAGCAAGAGGTGGATCCACCATAAGAGCATCCACAGTTAGGAGTTGAGCATCAATCTCCAGTTCCCTTCCAATTTCTTGCAGACAAGCAACAGGTGTAGCTGGTGGGATCTCCTCCTGGGCTGGGTCATCTGGCATCTTAGCAGTGAATGGCTTTGCTCTGGCCTTCCTCCTTTTGGGCTGTATAGAAAGCTCCTGGAAAGTGGGCTTGAAACCATCACGTTGGGCCGAGCTCCTGGTGCATCTTCGAACAGATGTGTCCACAATGGGAGTGGGCTCCAACGTCTTGCAAGGCCTTCTAGCTTTAGGGGGTGGTGCAGTTGCAGAAGAAGAAAGCTGAATGTCTGAAACATCTTCAGAGAACAAAGCCCGAGCAACCGGCCTAATTGGCTCCTGGTCCCTCCAGGTCACCATAGGTAAATCCATGTCTCTGAAGGCCAGGTCCCAACTCCTCTTAGATAAAACCACTGGCTCAATAGGCTGCAGAGCAACAGGTTTTGGAACATTGTAGACAATAGGAGCCTGTAGAAGGTTTTCAAAAGATCTTCTCCATATCATCTCAGGTGGCAAAGGAGGTCCAAAAGGAACAGCAGCAGGCAGTTCCACTTCAGGCACAATCAGAGGAGGCTGGTAAACCACAATAGCCCAGTTTC
This sequence comes from Triticum aestivum, assembly GCF_018294505.1. Lineage (NCBI taxonomy): Eukaryota > Viridiplantae > Streptophyta > Magnoliopsida > Poales > Poaceae > Triticum > Triticum aestivum. The sequence goes on along the minus strand of NC_057805.1, from coordinate 132,398,627 downwards.
TAACATCATTAATATCGTCATCCAAAAGAACATTATCAGCCTCAGGCAGTTCCTCATCGGATGAAACAGCAGGAATAACATGATTCTGCTGGACAGCATCAGAACTGGGCTGTGCAGAATCATCGATCACCATAGATTCCTGGTCTTGTGGAACAGGCTGGTCCACTGGCTCATTCCAAGCACCCCAGTTGTTGTCTTCCACATCATTGACGGCAGGCTCTAGAGGAGGAGGAGGGACATCATTCCATCCCAAGGCTGGATACGGAGGCAAAAAGAACGATGGCAATTCCGGGAACGGCACCCCGGGGACCGGATGCGGATTGCCATTGATGGGCATCCAGTCTTCATCTTGTGGCATCTGTTCAGCAAAATTCGCTCCCAAAATATACAGAGGAGCCGTCCAAGAGACCCTCGCGCCACCCCAAGCAGCATAATCCATGAAGACGACATCACGGGGCACGAGAACATCTTCAGGGAAAGAAGCAAAAACCAGAGACCGTACCAGATATGGATCATCACTAATCCAATGATGAAATTTGCCGAACGTGTTCACAGCAGCTCTGATACAATCAGTATTGCGAAGATCTAAAGGGATGCCCAAGAACATGAGTAAACCTTGACGGAAACCTTGGGCGGCCCTGAAAGACTCCCCCTCATCATGCTTCATGAAGCGAACAAAACGATCATTACCCAGTGGCTGCGGAGGGAGTTGAAGCAACTGGAACTGGACAGCAGCATCACGAAGCTCAAAAAGACCTACAGAGCGAATCCAGGGCTGCGCCAACCTGACTCAAACACCATGCGCTTGCAGCCACCGCACAACCTCTTCCCTAGCAGCACCTATCTGATCAGGCGGAGGGATCGGCATTACCTCAGCAAGCATAAACTCTTCATGGCGGCGCACAATTGGGGTATGTGGCGTCACAAAGGTTCGCGGCACCCGGTCATCTTCACCGTCAACAATGTGGTGGCCAGCCGGGACATAGAGCAGAGGATCCAGATGGAAGTTGGCCATGGGAGCGGAGCACTCACGCTCTAGCGACGCCGACGGCGTGTTCAGCGGCGGAGGATGTGTAGCAGACGGCGGAGACGAAGGAGTCTTGGGTCTGGGGCTGATGGGACTGGATGAGGAAGTAAATGTGGAAGTGCAAGGGAGGTCCAAAATTGGTAAATGCGACGTCAGAGAGATATTCTCGCTGGAGGCCTCGGAAGTTGGAACGTTAGCGGGTTTTGGTTGCCAAACCCAACCCAAGATCCGAGCGAATTTGTTGCAATCTTTTTTAACATGCCCGACACGGCAGCAAGAGAGGCACCAGAGTTTTGACGTGCAAGCAGAAGAAAAATGTCCCTTTGCCAAACAAATCTGACACGTGTGAACTTCCTCAACCATTCCAGAAATCAAATCATCAAAATATTCTCTTGCCTGTTGCAAAGAAGGAATGTTAACAGGCCCAGGGGAGAGATCCTGCTCAGCCCTATCCAGCGGCCCAAAACTCGTGTGCTCCTCCTGTTGGGGAACGTAGCAGAAATTCAAAATTTTCCTACGTGTCACCAAGATCAATCTAGGGAGTCATCTAGCAATGAGAGAGAGGGGAGTGCATCTACATACCCTTGTAGATCGCGCGCAGAAGCGTTCAAGAGAACGGGGTTGATGGAGTCGTACTCGTCGTGATCCAAATCACCGATGATCCTAGCGTCGAACGGACGACACCTCCACGTTCAACACACGTATGGAGCGGGGACGTCTCCTCCTTCTTGATCCAGCAAGGAGGGAGGAGAAGTTGATGAAGATCCAGCAGCACGACGGTGTGGTGGTGGAAGTAGCGGGATCCCGGCAGGGCTTCGCCAAGCGCAAGCGGGGAGGAAGAGGTGTCACGGGAGGGAGGGAGGCGCCAGGGCTTGGGGTGCTGCTCCCATGCGCCTCCCCACTATATATAGGGGTGGAGGGGGCTGGTTTCTTACCCTCCAAGTCCATTGGGGCGTTGGCAAAGATGGGGGGAAGAAATCCCATCATTTCCCTTCCCCACCGATTGTTATCCCCCTTTTTTAGGGATCTTGATCTTATCCCTTCGGGATATTATCTTATTACTTCTAAGGTGGGATCTTGGTGCGCCTTGACCAGGGGTGTGGGGCCTTGCCCCCACTACCCACGTTCATGTGGGCCCCCCATGCAGGAGGGCCCCACTTCGGAACCTTCTAGAACCTTCCCGGTACAATACCGAAAAATCCCGAACATTTTCCGGTGGCCAAAATAGGACTTCCCATATATAAATCTTTACCTCCGGACCATTCCGGAACTCCTCGTGATGTCTGGGATCTCATCCGGGACTCCGAACAACTTTCGGTTAACCGCATACTAATATCTCTACAACTCTAGCGTCATCGAACCTTAAGTGTGTAGACCCTACGGGTTCAGGAGACATGCAGACATGACCGAGACGACTCTCCGGTCAATAACCAACAGCGGGATCTGGATACCCAGTTGGCTCCCACATGTTCCACGATGATCTCATCGGATGAACCACGATGTCGAGGATTCAATCAATCCCGTATACAATTCCCTTTGTCAATCGGTACGTTACTTGCCCGAGATTCGATCGTCGGTATCCCAATACCTTGTTCAATCTCGTTACCGGCAAGTCACTTTACTCGTACCATAACGCATGATCCCGTGGCTAACTCCTTAGTCACATTGAGCTCATTATGATGATGCATTACCGAGTGGGCCCAGAGATACCTCTCCGTCATACGGAATGACAAATCCCAGTCTCGATTCATGCCAACCCAACAGACACTTTCGGAGATACCTGTAGTGCACCTTTATAGCCACCCAGTTACGTTGTGACGTTTGGTACACCCAAAGCATTCCTACGGTATCCGGGAGTTGCACAATCTCATGGTCTAAGGAAATGATACTTGACATTAGAAAAGCTCTAGCAAACGAACTACATGATCTTGTGCTATGCTTAGGATTGGGTCTTGTCCATCACATCATTCTCCTAATGATGTGATCCCGTTATCAATGAAATCCAATGTCCATGGTCAGGAAACCATAACCATCTATGGATCAACGAGCTAGTCAACTAGAGGCTTACTAGGGACATGTTGTGGTCTATGTATTCACACATGTATTACAATTTCTAGTTAATACAATTATAGCATGAACAACAGACAATTATCATGAACAAGGAAATACAATAATAACCATTTTATTATTGCCTCTAGGGCATATTTCCAAAAGTCTCCCACTTGCACTAGAGTCAATAATCTAGTTCACATCACCATGTGATTAACACTCAAAGTTCACATCGCCATGTGACTAATACCCAAGAGTTTACTAGAGTCAATAATCTAGTTCACATCACCATGTGATTAACACTCAATGAGTTCTAGGGTTTGATCATGTTATGCTTACGAGAGAGGTTTTAGTCAACGGGTCTGCAACATTCAGATCCGTGTGTGCTTTACAAATCTCTATGTCATCTTGTAGATGCAGCTACCACGCGCTACTTGGAGCATTTCCAAATAACTGCTCTACTATACGAATCCGGTTCACTACTCAGAGTCATCCGGATTAGTGTCAAAGTTTGCATCGACGTAACCCTTTACGACGAACCCCCTTTCCACCTCCATAATCGAGAAAATTCCTTAGTCCACTAGATACTAAGGATAAGTTCGACCGCTGTCATGTGATCCCTTCCTGGATCACTATTGTGCCCCTTGACTAACTCATGGCAAGGCACACTTCAGGTGCGGTACACAGCATAGCATATTGTATAGCCTACATCTAAAGCGTAGGGGACGAACTTCGTCCTTTCTCTTTCTTCTGCCGTGGTCAGGTCTTGAGTCTTACTCAATACTCACACCTTGTAACACAGCCAAGAACTCCTTCTTTTCTGATCTATTTTGAACTCCTTCAAAATCTTCTCCGATATGTATTCATTTGAAAGTACTATTAAGTGTTTTTTGATCTATCCTTATAGATCTTGATGCTCAATGTTCAAGTAGCTTAATCCAGGTTTTCCATTAAAAACACTTTTCAAATAACCCTGGATGCTTTCCAGAAATTCTACATCATTTCTAATCAACAATATGTTAACAACATATACTCATCAAAAATTCTATAGTGCTCCCACTCACTTCTTTGGAAATACAAGTTTCTCTTGAACTTTGTATAAACCCAAAATCTTTGATCATCTCATCAAAGCGTTCATTCCAACTCCGAGATGCTTACTCCAATCCTTAGAAGGTTTGCTGGAGCTTTGCATACTTCTTAGCATCTTTCAGGATTGACAAAACCTTCTGGTTGTATCACATACAACCTTTCCTCAAGAAAATCGTCGAGGAAACAATGTTTTGACATCCTATCTGCAAGATTTCATAAATAATGCAGTAACTGCTAATATAATTCTAACATACTTTTAGCATCGCTACGAGTGAGAAAGTCTCATCGCAGTCAACTCCTTGAACTTGCCGGAGTGATAAATTAACGTTCAATTAATCATATTACTTAAGAACTCCCACTTAGGTAGACATCCCTCTAATCATCTAAGTGATCATGTGATCCATATCAACTAAACCATGTTCGAACATCACGTGAGATGGAGTAGTTTTCACGCTCGACCTTTCAGTCTCAGTGTTCCGAGGGCATATCTGCATATGCTAGGCACGTCAAGTTTAACCCGAGTATTATGCATCTGCAAAATTGGCTTGCACCCGTTGTATGTGAACATAGACCTTATCACACCCGATCATCAGGTGGTGTCTCGGCACGACGAACTGTCGCAACGGTGCATACTCAGGGAGAACACTTATACCTTGAAATTTAGTGAGAGATCATCTTATAATGCTACCGCCGAACTAAGCAAAATAAGATGCATAAAGGATAAACATCACATGCAATCAATATAAGTGATATGATATGGCCATCATCATCTTGTGCCTTTGATCTCCATCTCCAAAGCACCGTCATGATCACCATGTCACCAGCTTCACACCTTGATCTCCATCATAGCATCATTGTCGTCTCGCCAACTATTGCTTCTATGACTATCACTATCGCTTAGTGATAAAGTAAAGTAGTTACATGGTGATTGCATTTCATATAATAAAGCGACAACCATATGGCTCCTGCCAGTTGCTGATAACTGTTACAAAACATGATCATCTCATACAAAAATTTATATATCATCACGTCTTGACCATATCACATCACAGCAAGCCCTGCAAAAACAAGTTAGACGTCCTCTACTTTGTTGTTGCAAGTTTTACATGGCTGCTACGGGCTTAGCAAGAACCGTTCTTACCTACGCATCAAAACCACAACGATTTTTCGTCAAGTGTGCTGTTTTAACCTTCAACAAGGACCGGGCGTAGTCACACTTAGGGATGGCAATTTTATCCATGGATCTGGATACCCATGGATACCCGACCCGGTTGGGCAAGGGTATGGAGCGCATTTCTGCCCATGGGTTCGTGGATGTGGATACCCACGAACAACCGGGTTGGGCACGGTTATAGTTTGTGCTCCATGGATATCCAATGGATACCCGTATGACATGTGGGGCGATATGCCTGTGACAGTAGAAAGAGCGAATCAATGGGAAATGGCAGGCAATATGCAACTGGTGCCATAAGCTATATGCTGTAGAATCAACCTCTGGTATGTCACACTTAAGGACTCATCATATTACTTGTTGCCTACTTATGCATGTAGTTTATGTTGTCATTTGTGAGTGAATGATGATGAGTTAATTTGATCTTTGGGAAGGCTTCATGCTGACTTTTCTATCCCATGGAGCTCCATGGGTATGTGGGTATCCAGCGGGTTTGGGCATGGGCACATTTTGTGCCCATGGATAATTTGGTGGATGGGTAGAGGGTTGGAAGATGGGTCATGGGCTGGATTTGGACCAGCACCACCCGCCCCAAACCCGACCCATTGCCATCCCTAGTCACACTTGATTCAACTAAAGCTGGAGAAACAGAAACCCACTAGCCACCTGTGTGCGAAGCACGGAGGTAGAACCAGTCTCATGAACGCGGTCATGTAATGTCGGTCTGGGCCGCTTCATCCAACAATACCGCCGAGTTAAAGTATGACATGCTGGTAAGAAGTATGACTATTATCGCCCACAACTCTTTGTGTTCTACTCGTGCATATAATATCTACGCATAGACCTGGCTCGGATGCCAGCGTTAGGGAACGAAGTAATTTCAAAAAAATTCCTACGATCACGCAAGATCTATCTAGGTGATGCATAGCAACGAGAGGGGAGAGTGTTTTCCATGTACCCTCGTAGACCATAAGCGGAAGTGTTAAGTAACGCGGTTGATGTACTCGAATGTCTTCGCGATCCAACCGATCTGCACAATCTGCACACGTTCAGCTCGGTGAAGTCCCTCGTACTCTTGATCCGGCTGAGGCCGAGGGAGAGTTTCATCAGCATGACGGCGTGGTGACGGTGATGATGAAGTTACCGGCGCAGGGCTTCGCCTAAGCACTGCAACGATATGACTGAGGTGGCAATCTGTGGACGGCGGCACCGCACACGGCTAAGACAATTGTCAACTTCTGTGTCCTAGGGGTGCCCCCCTCCCCCGTATATAAAGGAGCAAGGGGAGGGGGCCAGCGACCTCATAGGTTGCGCCCCAAGGGGGGAATCCTACTACTACTAGGAGTAGGTTCCCCCTTTCCTAGTCCAACTACGAGGGGAAGGAAAGAGGAGGAGGGGAGAAGGAAAGAGGGGGCCGGCCCCCCAAGCCCTAAACTAATTCAGTTTGGGCCTAGGGCGGGCGCGCCCCACAGCTCCCTTGCTGCCCTCTATTTCCACTAAGGAAAAAGAAGGCCCATTGACCCCCCCGGGGGGTTCCGGTAAATCCCCGGTACTCCGGTATTTATCCGGTGACCCCCGGAACCTTTCCGGTGTCCGAATATAACCTTCCAATATATCAATCTTTATTTCTCGACCATTTCGAGACTCCTTGTCATGTCCGTGATCTCATCCGGGACTCCAAACAACCTTCAGTACATCAAAACACATAAACTCATAATACCGATCATCATCGAACGGTAAGCGTGCGGACCCTACGGGTTCGAGAACTATGTAGACATGACCGAGACACATCTCCGGTCAATAACCAATAGCGGAACCTGGATGCTCATACTGGCTCCTACATATTCTACGAAGATCTTTATCGGTCAAACCGCATAACAACATACGTTGTTCCCTTTGTCATCGGTATGTTGCCCGAGATTGGATCGTCGGTATCATCATACCTAATTCAATCTCATTACCGGCGAGTCTCTGTACTCATTCCGTAATGCATCATCCCGCAACTAACTCATTAGTCACATTGCTTGCAAGGCTTATAGTGATGTGCATTACCTAGAAGGCCCAGAGATACCTCTCCGATACATGGAGTGACAAATCCTAATCTCGATCTATGCCAACCCAACAAACACCTTCGGAGACACCTGTAGAGCATCTTTATAATCACCCAGTTATGTTGTGATGTTTGATAGCACACAAGGTGTTCCTCCGGTATTCGGGAGTTGCATAATCTCATAGTCTGAGGAACATGTATAAGTCATGAAGAAAGCAGTAGCAACGAAACTATAACGATCATATTGCTAAGCTAACGAATGGGTCTTGTCCATCACATCATTCTCCTAATGATGTGACCCCCTTCATCAAATGAAAACACATGTCTATGGTTAGGAAACATAACCATCTTTGATAACAAGCTAGTCAAGTAGAGGCATACTAGGGACACTTTGTTTTGTCTATGTATTCCCACATTTACTAAGTTTCCAGTTAATACAATTCTAGCATGAATAATAAACATTAATCATGAAATAAGGAAATAAATAATAACTTTATTATTGCCTCTAGGGCATATTTCCTTCAGTTTCCCCATTCGTACTCTGTGGGCGCCAAAACACCATCTCCACCCCAACCTCCTCCGTCCGCCATCCCATCCACCGCCGTCCTCTCCACCATGCCGGAGCTGATACCCCAATGTCGTCGTCCATTACAAGAGATCGACCTCTATCATCCACGGCTTTGGACCAGGATCCTTGCATCCTGTCCTTTCACTTCATCCTCGCCGCCGTCCACCTTGCCGGCGCCGCTCCTACGACCATCTCATCGACCGCGCCGAGATATTTCCCCCGCCGCCACCGTCTACCCTCCTAGATCTGCTTCCACGCTACTGAAAGCCATCGCTGCCGTAGCACCGTCAAATTCTCAGTAGCTGCTTACACGACGCCGCACCAGAGGCGGTACTCTTTCGTATCTGCTCAACTTATTTATCGCGGCAAGAAAATAGAGCGCCACTGCTTTATTGTGATTTCCTGTCCATCACTTACTTGTTAGTTGAAAGAAAACATTGGTTGCAAATTTGTCCGGTTTGCACCTTCAGATCCGCCATGGCACGCTCAACACTATACTCGCAATGCTTACGGTTTTCCCCTTTTATATTCCACACTAGTTAAATGACAATAGACTAAATTTCAAAATTGGGTCAGTCAATTTTTGAGAGCTCGCCGGAGTTCGCCGGAGGGAAGGAAGGGGCTCGACTGGGGACGGTGGTTCTGGGTGGCTGTGGCCTAGTGGTGGTGGGGCCTCGCCGATCGAGGAAAACTTGACGCGGGTGGGGGCGTCGAGGGTGGGGTGTGGGGGTGGCGGAGGAACACAGGCGATGGGGGCGGTTCAGGGTAGGGCGAGGGGGGTCGGGGCCGGTGGTTTGGCTGGCGGCTCGTGCAGTGTTCTGTAGGGGAAGAATCAGAGACGAGGAAGAAGAAGGGTTGGGAGATGTAGGATCTTCATCCAACCGCCTGAAATGGTCGACTGACCCAAATAACGAAAGTCAGGTGACTTGCATGTAGACATTCCCATATATTCAGTACTATTATCGTAGGTGCTTCGAGACGTACGTGCAAGCAGTGCTCCTCAACCCATCAAGCTAAACAACATGCCACTCATAATTCCAAACTTAGTTGCTCAAATACGAATCTGATATGATGCTAACATGTACTAAAACAAAGAATGTTTAATTGGTCAATTAATGTTCCTACTTTACTTTCGAAAAGCACATGCGCCACATATCGAGGGACAGCAGGGAGTTGCGTTCTTTATGCGCTCTGGTTCATCATGTGTGGCGAACCAACATTTTATTATCCAAAATCTGCTTGCTCTTCTTTAGCATGCTCCTCTTCTGTTCTTCCTTTGTAAGCACTCTCTCCGTACCTAAATATAAGCCTTTGTAGAGATTCCTCCCTGGACTACATATGGAGCAAAATGAGTGAATCTACACTCTAAAATGTATCTATATACATCTGTATGTGATCCATAGCGGAATCTCTACAAAGATTTGTATTTAGGAACACAGGGAGTATAATAGTTGTACAATATGTTCTTTGTAGTGAAGAGGAGCAGGGACATTCGCAGTGTACAGGTCTATTCGGTCGCTTGTCATGGACGCTTTCAACTCTTCGTGATGGTCTTCATGTCGATTGTCATGGACGCTTTCAACTCTTCGTATTCGATTGTATGTGTCACCTTTGAGAGTTAGACTGATAGTAACAGTATTGTGCCTTCAGTTGTAGAGAGCTGCTATGCGAAGCCTTTCTAGCGGTACCGGCAATACTAGCACATATATTCCAGCAAGTTCCACTTTCCTGATTTTACTCCTGATGCTTAGGCTTTTCCCATTATATCTACACTACGATCTGCGTAGGTGCTTTGTGTCCTACTAGCAGCTGTCCACCCTTGTACCTAAATAACACACCAATCATACGTTCTAAGGTTCTTCAAATACGAATGTGATATGATACTGACATTAGCTAACAGACACATATTTAATTGGTTAGCTAGTGCTCCCACTTGAGTTTCCAAATGCATGTGGCCACATATAGAGAGACATCATGGAATTACATTTCTTTGGCCGCTCTGATTCATCACGGGTGGGCAACCAACATTTCTTTGGCCGCTCTGATTCAATAATATGCTTCCCTTTCTATTCTTTAACATGTTCCTCTTCTGTTCTTCTTTAGTAAGTAGAGTATGTTCCTTGTCGAAAAGGGGAGCAGGGACATCTGCAGTCGACAGCTCTATTGGGCCGGTTCTGCTACATTATTTCGCACTTCGAGTTTAGTCTATCAAAGGCAGATGACCTATCCTTATTCACCCAATAAGGTGCCTGTTCTAATTTGGCAAGGTTTTATTGGTTGCACATATCTTTCATAAGGAGTCTTGCATTTCTTTTGCTTTGTTGCACCGCCGTCTGCTTAGTTTACTCATGATATATGTGAAGATGCCATGCACATCCATTATCAACACCTATTCCATTCGTCGTCATACCATGTTTTTCCATTCAAATGATGTTCTTGTGTTTCAGACATCCAAAAGGAAGAGGGTGATTGCAGAACCTGAAGGAGTAAAATCAAAGTCCTTGAAAAAGGTGGTGCTACTAGAGAAATCACATAGCACCCGACGTATATTAGCGATAGAACCAGCGCCTCAAAACCTAGGATATTGCAACTATGCTGGTCGCTGCTTTGCTCTGGTGAGTACCTATTGTCCTATCACTGTCCTTACATTCGTGACTGGTGGATTATGTGACATCATTGTGCATTATAGCTTGCTTATCTACTGTTCGCTCCAAATTATCAGATCCATATTAATGCTTAAATTAATGTAGAATAAACCCAATGCTTATGAAGAAATTTAGTTTTGCATTGTTCTTGTAAGTATCTGATGTGCTTCATCACTGTAGTTATATTTGTCAGCTAGTTCTTCATGTGCACTTTGCAGTTTATTTTCCCTTGTCCTCCATTTTCTACACATCATATCTACATTTACTCTTGCCAAAATATTGAATAAAACCAATGTTACTGAAGAAGTTTAGCTCCGCATTGCTCTTGTCAGTGCCTTTTGCATGTATGCTGTATTTACATTTGTACTCTGCATCTTAAGTTAAATAATCGCCATTTGTTCCTATATTTTCACTTCTATATTTACTCTTAACAAAATGTAGACTAAAGCCAATGCTCTTGAAGAAGAGTGTGCGGTAAACTTCTTGAATTGCCCCCCATCAATATGGACAAAGGCTTTATAGAGCCTGTCTTCACTACTAATGTAAGTTTGTCCTCCTCAAGCCTTCAAACTTTGTTGTGTATATTTGGATAGCTATGAGTTCAAATGTTGCTTATTTTTGTTGTCTGCATCAAATTGCTGGTTCAAAGTTTATAAAGAAGAAGTACATAAACATAATTTTGTCCTTCTCAATTTTAGTCTTTAGTTGTACAACCTAGTTCCTTATTCATACAATGTAAATTAAACTAAACATAGCAAGTTATCTTCTTTAGCACTATGTGTATGCTTTTGTTCTTGATCTGTAATCCAGTGGTGTGGTGAAACTACCAACAACAGCCCAATGTCATATCCTGCTATGTCTCAACTATGAACAATGCCATATTATATTAATGTTATTTAAATCGTGTCTCTTTATTTACCAATCTGAAATGGTATAAACTGACAGTACACTCACCATTCATGCTCATACGTTGTTTAGAACTACATGTGTGCTTGTGTTCTTGATCTGTAATCCAGTGGTCAGGTGAAGCTGGCCGCTCCTGCACAATGCCATTTCCTCCCGTCTTAACTAGGAACAATGACTATTATGTTAATGCTATTTTAAACCGTGTCACTTTATTTCTGACAAAGAAATTAGATGAATTGACAGCGCTGATGCTTATACGTGCAAAACATGTTATCTACCTACTTGTTTCTCTTTCAGGGAGACAACACTGCTGTAGGAAGAACTACCAAAATGATAGTGGGACGAACCCATTGTTTGTCCCTCTAACATATATTCCAGAGAAGAAGGCAACACATCTTGAGGTTAGGGATACAACCACAAAGTCATATCTTGATGTAGTGTCGAACTTACTCAGTGACACAAGCTCGATGAAGTTGCCGCCTGAATCTGTTTGACTTCTTCAGTCTGAAATTCAAGCAGAAAGACATGCTTCCGCTCAAATCCGACTGGAACTCCAATCTCTATGCAAGATTAACCGTAAGTACAGGACGTCTATTGATGCTATGCAGCTTAAGTTGGTGGATATAACCGTCAAAGAAGTGCAGTCTCATCAGGTTGCTAAGGTGCTTGCGCTGCAGCTCCTGGGCGGGGCAAACCTTTCTTGAACTGTGTCGAAGTGCTGTTGGTTCTGTCTATTATTTTGTCGGCTTGTTAACTTCCACTGTTGGCAACCTGCCCAGTTTATGGAATCTGCTGTCCGGTTGCCCTTTATTATCACTGGCCGCAAACTTTGATGCCTAGGGGATGTAATATGCTGTAATTTCTTTGTTGTATAGTCTAGGTTTATTCTTCATCACGATGCTGTAATTTATTTGTTGTTTCTGTTGTCGTCACTCTGAGAAAAGATCGTAATCTTCGATCGGTGCGCAATGAGCCAATAGGTATTTTTATAAAATAATAATTTCAGTACTAAAACTGTCTAGTCGCCAATCGCTAGTACGAGCTGAACCGTGGGCTACAATCATCTTGGGCCATTAGTTAGGTCTAGTCTAAATCTGGCCCACTATTAGTTTCGGGCCTTTAAAAGGCCGAGTAAATCGCTTGCCTTAATTGGGCCGGAAAATTAAATAGGCTTTTAAGAGATAGAAAACTAGATCCATCCTTAATTGTGGCAAACAAATCACGGGCCGATAGCGTGCCGTAATATAAGTCGACCCATTATTGGCCCATTCGGGTGACGGGCCATTAATAGGGTCAAATGTTTTTGGGCCTTTGCTGACCCAATTACATGACAGGCGGGAAGCAGGCTACATGTATAATGGGCCTAAATTAGGCCCAACACTCTCAATGGCCTTTAATGGGCCGATAGGCAGTTTGGGCTAGAATGTATCCATGAAGACTACGGGCCGTTAAGAGGCCGAAAGTAACTACGGACCATAGTTAGGCCCAGGTGCAACTCGGGCCTTTAAATGGCCGAAAGTGAAACCGGGCCGAAAGAGGCCCATATGTAGACAGGGCCGCTGACAGGCCAAAACTAATATTGGGCCGAACTGTTAAACGGGCCATTAAGAGGCCGAAGAGAAAATCAGGCCGCCAATGGGCCCAATGGCACAATAGCTGCTAAAAGGGCCTTACCTGTTATGGGACGTAATTTGGCCCAAGAAATGAAAGTCAGTTAACGGGTCGGATCAGGTATAGATTGTAATTTGGCCCAAACTATTGCAGGCTATTAATGGGCCGGATCTGACATGGGCAGTAAACTGGCCCAAAATATTGTACTCATTTAACGGCCCATATCTGATGTGGGCTATAATTTGGTCCAGAAAATGTTAGGCTCTTAACGGGACGGCCCATTAGATCTGACAAAATCTTGTGGGCTTGTTCCTGGGCTGACTTTTAAACCTATATGGGCCTCTATTGGGCCGTCCCACGTGTCAACATTTCATTGGCGATTCTTGTGAAATGGACGGTTGACATCTATCCCAACACTGAGCCAACACGTGGATCGTCGATGAATGAGAATTTTACACGTGGAAAATCGCCATTGGTCTGGACTGTTAATGGGTTATCAGAAACAAACTGGAACACGATAGCTTAACGGCGACCCGTTACGGTGGATGCCACGTGTCGGTTACCCTTGAGGAAAGCACTTCTATGACCCGCGATTTATCGTCATGGAAGTGGACACTTCTGTGATGATAATTTTGGTAATGTCATGGAACACTTCTACAACAGCACAGGTATGACTATCTTGATTCTGTCATAAAATCGTCATGGATGTACTTGCATGATAGAAAACGTGACCTACTATGACAAACACGTATCATCGCGGAAGTGTATTTTTTATAGTGCTACGTGCTACACCCAAGTAAAGCTCAGAGACAACCTTTCTATCTTTATCTCCTCCTGTTTAGCCCATCATCAGCTCACCGACATGTGCTCGGTTATCACCGTACACATGCACCACACATGGGTCTCGAATCAGATGGTTGCGAACGGTCCAGAGAGTTATCGGTCAATGGTGACGCTATTATGTAATACTGAAAAACCCCGTGATAACTGCATCTCTTCACCATTAACTTTTGCTTCCCCATTCGCCGCCATGACCACCCCATCGACCATGCCTTGCCGTCCAAGCCCTCTTGTAGGACCATTCTATGGCGACACCGAGGAGGACAACGGAGAGAGAGTTCTAGGAGAGGGCGTGGCACTACTCCGATTGGGTGGAGGAGGACATGCGACGTAAAGCTGGATATGCCGTTGGCTGCTACTGTCTGACCGCCTCCCTGGACTACAACCACCGCATGTACGAGGTGGCAAAACAAAAAGCTAACACTGCACTCATGTCGGCCTCAGGGATGTCGGCTATGCTCGCATCAACAACACATATGCCTTCCTTGACCAAGCGATCAAGGAAGCCTGACCCGATAGCGAGGTCACCTCCCAAAAGAGGAGGACGTTGTAGTACATATTTCTTATTTCTTGTAAATTGGGAAATGCTTTGGTTTTGCTCGATTCAAATGCGGACATGTTGATCGATGCATGCTTGCATGTGTTATGCACTAGTGAGTCCACAAAGTTTGCGGTGATCAATCATCTGCCTTGTGCACTGTGCTTTAAAATTTTGAAAGGATAATAAACAAACCATATCATGGTATCATGAAGTCTTTTTATGTCACATATCATTTGCTAAATAAACACGAACTAGTTTCTGATATGTTTCGTTGTAAATTGGTTTGAATCCAGACATGTCGATTCACACATGTTTTTTAGATGACCGACACATGTTTTGGTTTCATGGAGAAAGTACTGAAAATCCAAAGTATTTTTATGAAACCAGAAATTTCGGCTAGACAGTTGAAAAAATTGTAAACAGTAGATGTGAAAAAGTTGCATGCGGGTGTGAAACAAGGAAAAGGAGTAGATAGTAAATTCCTGGAACGCGTATCATCTCCCGCAACTATCTCCTTGGCACTCCCACACCCTTCCAGATTATGGCTGACTATAAGTACCGCGCTGCCCACGGCGATGGGCACAATAGTCACATTCATCTCATACCCGTCCTTCTGCTCGCCCTGATCCCTTCCAAACTCCCATGCCTGCTATGACGTCGTCGATCCCTTCCCAATGCGGCTCACTGCCCCACTCGAAGGAGGACACATCCCCAAAACAACCAGGCAGGACGCACCATCACAAAAAAGACAATGCCTCACCACCCATAGCCGAGGACACCGAGCGAATACCCAACAATGACATCACCCGAGCGCCTGCCCTAATGAGGAGAAGATATGGAAACAAATGCATGCCACACTATGAGAGGCATTACCGACAACCGTGCACGTCGAGAGACAGGCATCCATGAAGGCCGAGGTGGAGGAGCGAGCCGCGCATCAGGCAGCTTGGGAGGCCCACGTGGCCGCCGACAGAGAAATGGAAGCGGGATGCTCATGCCATGGTCGAGAGGGTGGAGGAAGACGCCAAATGGATGGCCATGAATGCCAAAGGGTCCATCTGACTCATCTGTGCCCAGAAGTACAAAGATCGGGTGTATGCTGCCTGCGAGGAAGAGTACCTATGAGCGCCAGATTACTTGACTAGTGGGTTTGCGCTGGCGCATCAGTGACACACTGATGAGAACCTTGCCAAATGTGAGGCAGAGGAGAAGGAGCTCCCCAAATGTTCTGAGAAGAGGCCACACACTAAGCAAATCGTCAAATAATGATGAGAAGGAACTCATCACTACAAAAAAGACACATCCGTGACATTTTATGCTGAACACAATTTTTTCTGTCATGCTTATGACACTTCTATGACGATAATTGTGACAAAACCCGGTATCATCATAGATGTGGTGGGATGCTAATTCTATGACAAAAAATCATGACAGGCGGGCCAGAGATGCAGCTGCATGACATTCTTTGGGCTGCCCATGACGGAAAAAATCATGGTAGAAGCAAGGGCGAGGAAAATATCGCGAGTTCCCGGTTACGGTGGTTGGTCGGGGATGAGCGTTGCATTGTGGTTTGCGCATTTCTCTCGTGTACGCGTGTGTGTGCGAGGCGTTGGCTAACTGAACCCGGAGCGATCGCACACTACTGAACTCGAGCAATGGATCCCTTGGTTGTTAACTAAACCCGAGCGATTCATTCGCTGCTTACTTAACCCGAGCAATTCCTTCGCTGCTGCTGCTAACTGATACCGAGCGATCGATCACTGATGCTGCTTACTGAAGCCGATCGAGCCCCTGTGCGAAAAGTAGCCGGCATGTGTTGGGTTTGCCTCTCGATGAACAGTGAACATTGCTACCGTGCGTTTGGTACAGAACGAGTCGAGACATGGTGAGTCGAGGCGGTTGGTTGGCTGTGGATGAACAGTTCCCGGTGGGGGTTGGATGAACAGGACCCCCTGGTAGTAGGCCGTTGCCGCTAGATGAACAGGATCCCGAGGAGGCCGCCGCACCCCAGCCGGTTGGGGTAGATGAACAGGACACCGTGGAGGCTCTATGAACAGCAGCCGGTGGAGGCTGGATGAATAGTAGCCGTGGATGAACATTAGCCCGTGGAGTCTAGAGCGAGGCAGTAGACGGTGGATGAATAGGACCCTATTTCGATCATAGGCACTCCAACACAAGTCCGCTTCCTCCGTTTTGTGGTACGCCACACCCCTCCCGATCAACAGGACCCCATTTCGACCATAGGCACTCGAACACAAGTCCATTTCCATCGTTTTGCGGTAGCCAGACCCCACCCGATTAACAGGATCCCGTTTTGACCGTGGCCAGTCGAACAGAAGGCCGTTTCCTCTGTTCTGCGGTACACCGGACCCCGTTTCGGCTGTTTCATCCAAGCCGGTTGGCTCCCGTTGAACAGGACACATTCCGACCAAGTCGGTTGCCTTCCGATGAACATGACACTATTTCTCCGTTCCGACCCAGCCGGTTCGCTGCCCGATGAACAGGACACCGTTGCTGCCGTCTATTGCCTCTCCATGTACACAAGCCCCGGCAGTTCGTATATATGCGCGAGTACGCGCTCGAGACCCCACCCGTATGTACGTATGTGGTCGTATTTTTTGCCCTGTTGCTGTACGTACGTGTATAGGACTTAGACGGGACCGCATGAACTGCTATGTCAAGTGCTCTACAATGACACGTGCCGCTACTTACTCAGGCACGATTCATACTTGGAGAGAGACCGATCGACCAGTATGTACGTACACGTTCGTAACCAGAAAGACAACGCTAGGTATGCTTTGACCGGGTGGGTCCCAGCGGTCAGGGAAGATAAGGACGCACTTCCTTGCGTGCGAAGATATAGCTGGTCGGTCCCAGCTGTCAGGGGGGAATCATTTTTATTTTGCGAGTAATAAGGAGTCACTTCCTTGTGTTCGAAGATGTAGCTGGTGGGTCCAGCTGTCAGCCTCACCGCCTAAAGTCCTCTTCCGATGGTTGTCCTTCATGAACCACGTTGACCACGCCGCACCAAGAGCACCAAGGCAGTGGACGACGGCGAGGCCTAGGAAGGGAACAACACGGAGCCAGGGAAGATGCAGCAGTGGATCCCCACGCGGACGGGAGTACGTGGGTTTACTGCTTCGGCTGTGCTGTGAGGCTGCCGTCGCCAGAGAATAGCAGGAGGTCGGTGAGTATAGAGGGATGGCATGGCCAGCGGTGGTAGCACTGCCGGACATGGGAGGCAGGAGTAGGCGGCACTGCTAGCTCTGGTATGGGCGGCTGGAGCAAGAAGACCAGAGGTTGAAGAAGCACGACGGTCGTTGGATGGACATCGTACGGTCACTTCAGCTAGAACCGTTTATATTGACTAAGTTGACAAAGCCCTTGGTACGCGTCAACTTAGTAGGCCCACAGGCCAGCCTCCGAAACGGCGCGCCCCAGATGTCAAGGGGAGGAATCATTTTTTGGGCAGCTGAAGCAAGAATATCCGAGATTGAAGAAGAAGCATGACATCCGTTGGATGGACATCCAATGGCCATTGTTGCTAGAACCGTGTGTTGACTATAAGTTGACAAAGCCTTGTGTACGCGTCAACTTAGTAGGCCCACAAGTGTGTGGCAGAGAACATATAGACCATTTGTGATTTGTAAGAATGTACAACCCATTTTTGAATTCTAATGGAATTTACTACAACCCATTTACAGTTTGTTAAAGTACAACCCATTTTGTAGCTAGGACAACGATTAATAATTTCAACAAACCGCTCACAACGGAATTCAATAAATTTTCCCACATTTTGATGGGATCCAAAATATTTTTATCCCAAAATATCTAGTCAACATAAATATAATTTCAAAATAAATTTATATTATGTAAAAATCCAATGAAATATTGCGCGCGTAACAAGTAATGAAATTAAAATTTTCAAAATCCTAAAATAATATTTTTTTAACTAATTACGTGTTTGGCGCATTTTTTAGAGTTACAGCCCAGTTCTTGTAATTACACCCCATTTATTTATTTCTTAATGCCCATTTTCTTGTTAAGCCTAATGCATCCCTCCTAGGAAAGATTTGCATCCGAGCGGGGAGGGGAATAACAAGTTGACCTGGGCTGGGTATTCCTCAAAAAAAAAGTATAGCTGGGCTAGCCATTTTCAGCTTGAAAAAAATTAATATCTGGGTTGGTCTAGCCCAGCTATACCTTAGGACCTTGGCAAAACGGGCCACAGTCGGCCGATTTGATACCCTGCTCATCTGAATAACAACAAAAACATCACTCAAGAAAAACTCAGCTCACACGTCAAAAACACAAATACTGTTCGAGCTGCTGGGTCTCAGCTGTAGGCCGGTCCTTGTGCAATTCTCTCGTTTATTGACTATATAGGTTGACAATGGTGTGGGACCGTGATGTCAAGAAACCAGGAGGAAGCAAAAAAATAGTTCTATATAATAAGGAGGCAGTTGCGTACGTGCGGCTATGGCCCTGGTGGGTCCCCACTGTCATCCTCTCCAATTAAATTCATCTCCTGATTCCTCATGTTCGTTGACCATGTTGACAACACGAGACGGTGGCGCCATGGCAAGAGCAACAACTTGAAGGACGACGGATAGGGCCTCGCGTGTCCTACTGATGGTCTGATACAGCGCCGGCTGCTTATTTAGGAAGCCAGGATCATATGGCCACATGCCCGCGACGGCATTGTCATTCGCTTGTTCGCTGACGATTCGTCTTTCTGCCAGCCAGCGCTCGTTGAGGAGACAGAGGTTGCAACATAGGTCCTCCTGCGTTGGTAGCTCTTTTGCCATTAAGGCGTTGAAGTGCAGCCGCACCTGCTCTATGGTGAACATGGCATGAACCGGCTTGGGCGGTGGCGCCGGCTCCTAGTCGGAAGCCACATCCATCGTCTGATTGTCGTCACTCCGCTCCGCGAGCTTGCTGGCGAGCCAGCATGTCTGGCCGCTAGACCGGACCGCTGCCAAGCATGAGTTTGACCGCCCTAGCCCACACAGACCGCCTCCCTCACCCGCGCGCACTTTCTGCCCAAAACGGTCAGCACCGCCCGCGCCGCTTCCCGGTGCAGGTGATTGCTCCATGTTCAAATGACACAAGTGCAGTTCGTCCATCTTCTGCTTCCCACATTAATGATACGCGGTTGCTGAGGCGGCTACTCTGGCGCCACCCGTCCATCCCTTTGCTGCCCACCATTGCTATATAAACTGCTGTGCCGGCCACAGCCGCAGTCATCCGCCTCTATTCCCTTTCTCCTATCCACACCACTCCCACCATGGTTTCTTCGCGCTCCAACGCTCTTCGGGGCATGTGGACGACAGACCAAAAGGAGAAGGCAACCATTGCTGCCGACTGGTTGGCCAGCAGGCAACCGGAGGACGACGATGTCCCAATGGAGAATGTGGTAGTCGACGATCCGGCACCAACCCCCACCACCACGCCATCCTCGCTGGTGAATTGCACCATGACCATCAGCGAGGCCCGTGCCCAATACATGGAGATGGTGAGGCAGAAGTGTCAGGAGCACTTCCAGGAGGCGCAGCCCGACGCCGCCTACAACCACCGTCTCCTCCAGGAGCACCTGCAGGCGGAGGAGCAGATCACCACGGAGCGGGCGGGGCAGGAGACGCTGCTCGAGTCATACCACTCCACTGGCGAGAGCTGCCTCATGCGCTGGTAGTACCGCAAGAGGGTGGTGGAGGTTGCGGCCGCCTACAAAGAGGACGATGAAACGGGCAAGGTGCTGTTTGGCGAGACCGACAACGATCTGGAGGACAATGCCGCTTCGCCGAGGCCCCGCCCGACAGCACCGAGGCGGAGGACTTCACCGGCTTCGGCGAGGCCGTGCTCCACCGAGGCCCCGCCCCACCAACAACGAGGCAGAGGACATCACCGGCTCCGCCGAGGCCCAGCCCCGCCGGTACCGAGGCGGAGGACTTTGCCGGCTTCGGTGAGGCCCTGCTCCGTCGAGACCCCGCCCCACCAACAATGAGGCAGAGGACATCATCGGCTCCGCCGAGGCCCCTCCCCACCAACACCGAGGCGGAGGACTTCGCTGGCTTCGGCGAGGCCCTTCTCCACCGAACCCTACCCCACCAACATCGACGCAGAGGACATCGCCGGCTTTGCCGAGGCCCCGCCCTGCCGGAAACGAGGGGGGGGACTTTCCCCGCTCTACTGAGGCACTGCCCTGCCAGCAATGAGATAGAGGATACTCGCCGGCACCGTCGAGGCCCCGCCCCGCTGCCAACGAAGCCGCTCCACAAAGAAAACAAGGAAGAGTAGAACTCGGTAGGTCGCCGCCGCTCGGGTCCAAGTAAGGCCACCGCTGCTACCCTCTGGTTGAAGCCAAGCTAGCCGGGTTGACCATCGACGACCGATTAGCTTCCTGGCTGCAACGTGGAGTCGAAGAGCTGTGTTGGAGAAGGACGCTGCTTCAGTTACTTAACTGCAGGTGCAGTTGGGTCACTGACATGTGGGACCAAGAGGCATATGGCCCACATGTGAGTGACGCGACTGCACCTACTGTTAAGTCACTGAAGCTCAGTCTGCTGGGGAAGAAGCTTTTGTTAGGCTCAGCCGGACACTTGTGCTTTAGTTAATTAATTATACCTCTAGTGCACCCCTTTTTAGTTGAAGAATGTATGAAATGCAATGAAATCTGGCATGTTTATATGAAATCCGGCTGTGTATGAATGAATTTAGTTCGATTAGTTTGAATTCTTGTATCACTGGCATTGGATGAACATGCAAAACAATACGTACTAGCATTATTCCCAGGGTTTTCACCTCATTTGTAGCAGTTTCACATGTACTCTCTCCGGTCCTTTTTAGTCTGCATATAAGTTTTGTTTGAAGTCAAAGTATCTCTACTTTGACCAATCTTATAAAAAAAGTATCAACATTCACAATGTAAAATCAACTGACTTGAAAGAAATCTAATATGTGAAGTAAAAAGGAACAGAGGGAGTACAAAAAGTTTGAGCAGCTTTTTTAGCGTTCCTGTACAGTGCAATCAAACACACAATCCTGGTAATTCATAGAGAACATTCAAAACAATCGATGATTATGCATCTCAGTGATTCACATGTCAAAGCCAGTATTTACTTCACAGCTAAAGAATAAAGAAAAATCGATCGATGTTACTCATAGCAAAGGGCATCCCATTCAAAAATATCAAACACATGTCTTCTTGCTAACATCAATGAGCAAAATTTGAAAAGGTTGTCCCATTCCAAAATGTCGAATGTGTGTTGTTTTGCGTACATCAATGAGCTAAGTCTGACAAGGTTTTCCCATTCCAAAATATCCAATGCCTACGATTGTGGAATCGGCAGGGTTTGCCATTAGTTCAGACATTGACATGGCACCTCATGCTAAATAAACCAGCAATTCTTTCTATGCAGTTCCACCTAAATCAACCAAATCCATGCGTAGCTTGTATGATTTTGCCTATATGTTGCAACGCCTTGAACATATTGACACCTCCTTTCTTGTGATGGAAATGAATGATTTGAGAATATTCGATGTATTCGTGAACATTTTGTGCAGTTCCCATTGAAATCAAGTTGTGCACCCCTGTTTGCATAAATACAAAAAAGTGATTATTATAAAAGCAAAATTTACTATGAACTGACAGTTTAAACAGTCAACATACATGATCCATGCAGAGCACACATTTAAAAAATGGAAATAACCGGAAGGAATCCGAAAACAACATTGTATTGGCCATCACAGCAATAAAGATGGAGATCCATGAGTCCTTCTTGAGCTGAACTTAGTTTGTTCTTGTGGGCAATGATGTAACCATCCTTCAACTACTCCCTTCTTAAGAAGAGAGGCTTGGCTTCTTTATCTTGGCATAATCAGAACTAGGCACTTCACGTACTCCATATTCTTGATCCTGTTGTGCAAGGACAAGAGGACAACTAAATGCTAGCATCCCTGTTTTCTCGAAAAAAATGGAAAGGAAATATTTAAAATAGCACAGACGAAGCACTTCTCAAGGACAATACCACTTTCTCATGATAGTATCTAAACAGTAGCACAACACCAATAGAGACGACAAAGCTCAATCATATGGATGAAATCCATGGGCGAGTACCAACCTTTGTTAGGATGCTTATTGTGTAGAGCATACAGATCAAGCACTTCTTCGGACCATCTGTTGTTATCTACTGTGGTTGCCATGCTTACTATATACTCCCCGATTAGTTTAATGTTACCAACATCTTCTTGTGCAGTTCCACTAAAATATATGTTATCTTCAAAGAAGATCCCTGTTTGCAAAAGTAGAGATAATTACATATTACATTAAGAGAGGCATCAAATCAGTGGCAAAACAATTGCTCATTCCAGCCATAGCAATAAATTAAGAGCAAAACTATATCATTACTTGTGTCATCACTATTCCAGTGCTTCATTAGAGCACCGAGAGTTGATTTTTGTTTTTCTTCCGCTTGTTCTTCCCCTTCATCACTTGGTTCAATAACAAACAAGCTTTGCCTTCAACTTAAGATTAGACATGTCAATTAGGGGGTACAAGTATAGCACTAAACAACGACATTAATTTTCTGATGATAGTGGCAAAACAGAGGACAACATTGTGAAATATCATTATCTTACCTCAATGGGATATTACGGTGCACATACAGATTGAAATCTTGTCTCCATTTCTGCAGTTCACTAAAATCAAGCAACTTTACCATATAAGTAGCACAACATATGAAAGCACACTGCACAATCATGTGAAAGAAGGCTAGTACTGACCTCTCATGACGCGGAATTCAAACAACTCACAAGAAGAAGATCTGAAACAAATTTGCCAACATGGATAGGAAGTCAGATCTCCTCTTGTGCAGTTCCACTAAGATCAAGCAATCAAGCAACGTTGTCGGTATGACATTTTGATTGAACTGCACAAAACACTCTTAAAATGAAGTGTTTTGTGCAGTGCAACAAAAGGTCACAATAGCAACGAGGTGAAGTAGATAACCCTGTTTACATAGAGGTGCAAAGGAAACAACTAGTGGTCAATAATGGTGGATGACACAGAAGCCAACAAAAAGAAGCATCTAACTTATCTAAATGGGAAAGAAAGCAAGACAGTAGCATTTCTCAAACAGTGGCATTGATTCATATTAACAAAGAGATTATAATAACAATAAAATTCGTTAAACATGTAATTTGCTTTTAACTGTGGCATTGCTTCAATTTTCCAGTGGCATTATTAGATGGTGTTTGTTACAGGGACTTTTTGGTGTAGGGACTAAAAAAGTCCCTTTTAGTCCAATCTAAACCAAACAGGAGGGACTTTTAGGGACTAAAAGTGGGTTTTGGAACTAAAGAAAGAAGACCCTGAGGGAGTCTTTTTGGGACTTTTTCCAACAATTTCCCCTGCCCTGCATCGCAACTTATCTCTATTAGTTCATTACAAGGGGTAACATGGTCTTTTAGCATGTCATTTAATAACCTCTAGTCCATGTTTAGTCCGTGGAACCAAACATGTAGGGACTAGGGACTTTTTAGTTTGGACTAAAAAAATCCTAGGACTTTTTAACCAAACAGGGCCTTAGATTAACAACATCTAAAGAGTTGTATGGGACAGTGGATGTACCAGCACCATGTGCATCTACCGATGTATAAATGGGTGATGCACAGTCTATTGCAACAAAGAACAAACAACCAAGGAGCATATTGTGTTGGTCCCAGTTTTGTTATCTTTAGAAACCTTTCCCTATGTGATGGCAGCAGAACTAGTCCTCCTCAAACTCTACAGCCTTGTCCTCCAAAACAGAAATATCAGTTCGTTATAGATGAGCGTACTGGTTTGTCATTGTTTTCCCTTTTCGACCAACATAGGTGCTAGATAGCCAGTCTGTACTACTTTCCCCCCTTCATTTCCTCTTTGAACCACGTCCTAGATTCATGCTATACAACTTTCCCCACTACTTTCCTCTTTGACCCAACACCTAGATTCGAGTGCAGAAGTGAAAAAAGCCCACATGCAGCTAGAGCAATGCATGTGGAATAAGTAAATTATACCTTAAGGTTCTCATGGTGTGGCTCAGTGGGCGGCGGCTGGCCGATCTGCCCACACTATGTATGACAACGAGGAAGAAGGGGTCAAAGGCCCTCCCGCGCCGGTGCTGGGAAAGAGAACAACTGTGCCGGTAGTGGATTCCCTCCCTAGCCGACGGCGACAGCGTTAAGCCTCCTTCCCTTCCCGGCGGACGAATCCTGCCGGCGCTTTGACCAGGAGTGAGGGGAGAGACAGATAGAGAGAGAGAGGCCAACGAAGTCTTGTTTATACCTGGAGAGGGTGAGAGAGTGTGAAGAGAGCTACTATAGGCGCTGAGGCTCCAATGTGTGTGTATATAGTGTGGAGAGAGTGTGAAGAGAGCAAATCCTAAAAAACAAGCACCGAGGCTCCAGCGTATATAGATGGAGTGGTTTTCTTTTTCTCTCCATAAAATCTTTTTAAATTGTGCACGAAATGGAACTCTTTATTTAATGTAGTGAAGAAAAATACTAGGGGCAATGCCTAATACGTCAAGAAAATTTAACGCTCGAAGGAGTCAACTCGCAATTAACGCTACACGCCTCCCGGTCGCGCTTACTAATGTTCACCTGTGGTACACAACCCTCCGAAGTGAACAACAATTGAACCACACACGGTCAAATTATCAGAAAGGTGGGCTGCACCATCCTCCAATTTTAAATATTTTGGGCACTTGTATCCAACCTAAGTCAGTGTGCCACCGTATGTACTAAGGGTTACAGCAGGTGCTAAGAAACTAGGGCGTATTGAGAATAATTGACATGTCGTTTATTTGTAGGGTCACTTGCAACCTGTGAAACTCTATTCTCCTCTTATTTAGTGGATGGGGCAAATCTTTTGCCTCCGTTTCAGAAAAATGAGAAATTCATTTAATTATTTAGTTTGTACACTTTGCTCTCTTCCAATAATTTTGGGCACTTGTATTCGACCTAAGTCAGTGTGCCGCCGTATCTCGTACTACTCCCTCTGTCTAGGTGTAAGTCACATTATAAGGTGCAGCGGGACCAAGGTGCAAGGGGATTGGAGGAGAAGGTAAAACTTGACCGGTCCTTCATCCAATCAAAGCCCTGATTTCTATCTCTACACGCAACAATTAATCACAACAATTAAGAGATGTCATTTTAGCGAGCATGTAGGGACACATATTAACTCACATGCAAGCCAACTTTGATTCCTTGACTGATCAACGCGTAGTTGCACTCCATGCATTGGGTTTCCAGGGGAGATAACAAGGCAGGGTAAGTAACAACACTCTCTAGCAACGAGGCTAGGAAGGGATTGAGATGCGAAGTTAACCGACAACGCCTAAACATTTTGGGAATATCTGATTTTCGTCAGATGAATGCTTCCCACTCGCACAATATTCTTATTCTATGAACCTGTGTGTGTGTGTGTGTGTGTCTGTGTGTGTGTGTGTGTGTTAGAGAGAGCCCGAGGACCTCTCACTGGCTCCTACGTTGAAGGGAGAAGCGGATTCAAGAGTGATGTTTGCTTCATCCGTCCAGCTTACTGATGGGTCTATGTGATTTGATGACTCATTGGTCATTATTACTAAGGTGATACGACTGCTGGATGTCCCACGCCTCCATGAGAGGAGGTACTAGATTACAATTTTCTCCATTCTTACAGCGGAGGAGTGCGAAAGCAGTGAAAACACACAGGCTCAATGATTACATGGCCCACCTCACACCATCACCATATTTTCTGGACATCGTGCGACACCTAACTCTTTACATAGTAGTATAGTACATAGTGTAATTTCTGAGCGAGATAAATTTGTACAATGTTATGAAGCTTCCAGCTTCTGTTATATGTATCTTGCATCAAAGGTTGCCCCGTTGCAACATTTCATCAAATACAAAAGAGACTAACATGCATGCTATTGCATCTCAATGATTGACACATCATAGCCAATATGTACTCCCTTTGTTTCAAAATAAGTGTCTCAACTTATGCAAACTTTAGTACAAAGTTATACTACTACAAAATTTGACACTTATTTTGGAACAAAGACAACTAAAGAAAAAAAATGATCCATGCGGTCCCTAGCCCTTGAACCCTAAACCCTGACCAGGCTTTAATTTGCTGGCAACGTTGAAGCTTCCGAAGAAATAAAGTTTGCAACCCTTTGACCATCGGATCATTTTGTGCAGTTTCACTAAAATCGAGATGAGCATCCCTGTGGCAAATAAATTGAAGAACCGTGATTAGAATAAGATTACCAGCACTAGCTGATGAGATATAAACTCATCACAAATACAGTAGAAGCCAGTAGAGGTATGTGCGGGGCAAAGAAGTAGAGAAATATCCACATGGAGAGATGTGGGCAGCTAGAACAGCGGTGCAAGCCGGCTTTAAGGAAGTTGTACCTGAGGGATGTTGGGATGTAGCTCAACCTAGAGGAGGGCGGCAGGAGGCGGCAACTACCCACGTTGCGGCAGTGAGCAAGGGACGAAGCCAACCTCACCGGCTTTGTGTGAGAGAACGGCGGGGACCCCTAATCGGGATGTGCCGACAGTGGGTTTTCGTCGTCGGGGACGGTGACCGCATCAACACAAAGCATCCACCCCTTCCCCCAGCGGACGTGATCCGCCCGGACGTTAGAGATGTGGCCACAGTCATTTTGTGCAAGAGTGTGAAGAGAGCAACCCCAGCAAGCAACCGTGTAGGTTCGTCCTGGCTATGTATATAGTGGAGCGGTTTCCTTTTCTCTCCATATGAACCTATTTATATTGCATACGTGCCACTGAAGAAAAAACTTTATTTATAAATGACGCGGCACCCTTCATGCATGGTTCCTGACCCTCCATTATTTATAAGTGAGTAAATACTACTAGACGCGTCAAATTATCACATGGGCTGCATCATCTTACAGAAAGGAGCTCCACCGTGTCACGTGGTGGTCGGGGAAGACGCAAAGAGTGCTACTAGTACTACGTGCATGGGTACGTGCACCTCTTCTCTTCGAGCATGGTTATTAAAAGTATCGCCCACTACTCTACCACGCGGTTATTATATATGGGCAAAGAGTATAGGCAGTAATAATGACTAATAAGCTGTCAAATCACGAGGCCCACCTTTCTCTATGTTTGACCGAGGAAGCAGCCATCATTTCGCTCCTCGTTCAATATCCATCCGCTGCTACCTCCGCAAATAAATAAAAATCCTCTTCTGCCTCTGTAGCAAGGTTAATAATATAGCCATGTCAATCACGACGTAGAAATATCATTCACTCATACAATAGGGCTGGATCTAAGGCTGGTGATTTTTTTACTTTGTCTCTTTCTCTTTTTGTCCCATTTACTCATTTTACACAGGAGCACGTGTAGAGGATGGCTATTCCTTTCGATGGGACTTCTTCATGGGGTTTAAGACTAAGCAGCTCCGAATTATTCCCGCTGCCCACCACTCTGAATCGGGCCATCTATGATAGTACTCCCATTGCAACAATGAGGTCCACTAGGACTACCATGTCCTGTAAGAAGAGACTGTCATGCAAAACATATATCTTGTTGCCTTCTTCCTCATATAGTACGTACCACTGGTACGTACTACTAATACTACTACTACTCGTTCTCCTATAAACCTTGCACTTGGCATCTCCGAAATATTAACCTTGCGCTTGGCTCTTTGCCTCTTTGGGAAGTCGAGCAATAACGGTACTACAATATATATCATTCTGGCTATCATAGACCGAATGAATTGCTGCACGTCCACCACGTGGGCGAGGGTTGAGGGGCGAGGGGCGAGGGAGAGTGCCTACTATTATGCCTGTTTCAATATGGACTACATAAGGTGTAAAATTAGTGAATCTACACTCTAAAATACGTCTATATACATCAGTGTTTGGAGTATGTACTAGTAGTTCATATTGAAATCTACTAAAAGACATATATTTCAAACAATATGGTAATCTCTCTAACCAAGGTAGGGATGAGTTGTATTCGGAGGGAGTAGTAAAATTTTCTCCTCGTCCTGTGAGCCACGACGCCCGTGGGCGTGGGAGCAGGCATAAGGCGTAGTAAGCAAGCTTCACCTCGTCTTGCAAGCCACCGCGCCCGTGGGCGGGGGAGACGGCATACTAAGCAAGCTTCTCCTCGTTCTGCGAGTTGTCAGGACACATCAAAAGTAATATGTACAGAGCATCTCCAATGTATAGAGCCTTGCCTCTAAGGTAGGCCCCACATGGTTTGTTTGTTCACCCATGGTACACGATCCTCCATCAAGTGGACAACCAGTACACGTGTCAAATTACCACGTGGGCTGCCTTTTCATACAGAAATGAGCTCCAACGTGTACCCACGCGGGTGTGATTGGGAAAGAGATGAGAGTACGTGTGTCGTGCGTGCACCTCTTCTCTTCGTGCACGTCCCCCACCTACCTGGATGTGTGAGAGAGATACAAACCTAGACAGAAGGCTTGTGCATTCGTGAGTGTTTTTTTTGGTGTGGGGGGTATGATTTCATGAATGTATTTGTGGGAATATGTGTCGATGATATCTCAAACAAAAATTTGACACATGCAATGTGTGTGAAATAGAGGCCTATCTATATCATATATAGAGGGGGCAATCCACGAGAAGAGAGGGAGGGATCATAGATATCAATAGAGTAAAAGACATGATCAAGTGGTGGGTGCAAGATCGATGAAGAGAGCCATCAAAATTGTGTGTGTGCAAGTCAAAGATATAGGGCGAGTAACCTACCGGAACGTTAGAGGGCATAGGGCAAGTTTGTGTGTGGGAGGGAGACATGACTAGAACACTCGATGTATCAATGTGTGGGGGAGGGGGAGGAAGAGACATAACTAGAGAGGTAGATCGACTCGTATATATGTTGAGAAGGAGAGACCCAGCTATGCCTTGAGGGAGATCGGTTGACATCCATACATAAGTGAAGGACGGGAAATAGGTTGGGACACACACACACACAGATAGATAGATAGATAGATAGAGAGAGAGAGAGTGGTAGAGTGCTGGATGGGTGATGGAGTTGCTTCTCGAAGATGGTGGGTCACTACTAGGGAAAAGCCTAGCAGCAGCGCGTGTTTTAGGCCTATCAGTAGCGCGGGAAGCAGTGCTACTGGTACGGCGCTACAGCTAAAGGTTGGCAGTAGCATTGGCTAACCCATGGCCATTGCTATATCGACTTAGTAGTAGCGCTTCCTCGAAAGGGCGCTACTGGTAATTACTAGTAGCGCTTCTCCCAGCCCACGCTACTACTACTATTTTGTATTGTATTTCTTTTTTATTTCATGTTGTATTCATACACCTTTATACAATTTTTCATACAACAACAATTTAGAGATTGTTTTTACATCATGATGAGTTATTACATCACTGGGTGAAAGAACCGTGGACTAGTTTCAAGTGGATGGACATCCACTTGAAACTAATCTATGGTTCTTTCACCCAATGATATAATAAATATCATATCATCATATCATTAACAACTTATAATCATAATACATCATTGTCATATAACACCTCCTCATGAACATCGTTTTCATCAATGAAACATCACATAGCAAGTTGGTCACTAGTCATAATCACAACTACTCCTCCTCATCAACTCTAACACATTGTACCACATAATAAACATTGTACCTTATAGGACCTACTACATCCTCTTAGGACCTACTAAATTCTCTTAGGTAAAATAGCATAAAACAAGATAGCCCCTGACTCTCCATTATGGAGAATAGAGATTATCCTTCCTCCAATTCTTGCCTTTCGCACAATATTGCTTCCAAGAACCTCCTTACGACTGTCCATACATTTTTTCCATTCTTCAATTACCATGTGTTCACCGCTTTTAGAAATCCAATATGGACAGGTGAGATTCGTTGGATGACCTGGCTGTATGTTCAAAACATCAAGGCGACCATTCTGAAACATTAGATGAGGCACACAATCCTTCGGGGTTTTCTGTTGAAAAACATAGTTATAACTTCGTAGTTAGCAATGTAGTTCAGTTTTAGAAGTATGCAAAAGATGCACGGATGTCGTAATAGTAAAAAAATCTTACCATGGCATCTCCATGGATGTTACCGTGGTTCAACACGTGCACTAGTGGCACGTATTGACCATAATGTGGAGGAGTTTGATAATAGATAATGTAATTCTCAAGTTCAGTACAAAATGCGATCAGATGATTTTTTTCCCTGATAAGTTAATTCGGAGCCATCGGTGTAGTAGGTTCTGTCTACCATCTTCCGCACATTGTTTGAAGAAAGAAAATAAGCTATCAATGGAAATAAGTTGTCAACTATTTTGCAATAAGCAATATAAATTAGTTAATAACTATGTTTGAGAAACTCACATAGTGGTAGAATTGGAACCGTATCAACAAGGACCCAAATGTCCATATTGTCTTGCTCAATGTCAGGATCACCAAGATCCATGGTGACAAGCACACCATCATAAAAACCATACATCTTGCAAAGTGCTTCCCAATTTGTACATATTTACTTCAAAATCCATACCATGATGGGTCCTTAGGTGAATTTTCTTTGTTTCAAAACTTTCATGGTCTTCAAAACCCATCCTCTCCAAGACATAGCGTCTTGCATGGCATGGGATAAGCTAGTCGAATTGAAAAAAGATGAAAATTACATGTTGAAATAGTTGAAGTCGTGCTTAATTACAAAAAAACACTTGTCATCGTTGCGTACCGTTTCAAAATCGAAGGTCTCCTGGAGCTTAATGTTGAAGCGCCGATCTTCGTCTAGGTTAGGCCTGTCACACAGACCTCGGTCGTCGTTGCACCAGTCACACTCCCCCGGGAGACTTTCGTCGTTCGAGTATGACATTTCCTATGTTCATAATTCAAAGATTAAACTTGTACAATTAAATATATGTACTACAAAAACTAAATTAGATCATTATTATTCATCACGGGTTGACTATCGGACTGCCGTGTCTTTTCTTGGAAACTCTCAGCTCACGTGGTGTAACGTGAGCTGAGAGTTTCCAAGAAAAGACTCGGCAGACCGATAGTCAACCCGTGATGAATAATAATGGTCTAATTTAGTTTTTGTAGTCCCCCGGTAGGTAGCACCTCCCAGTACCAGCCCGGTGGAGCCCAGTCCCGAACATGGCCCCTCTGATCAAGCAGGTGTCCTCCGCCGAGTCGACGACGAGGATGCTGGATAGGCATCGTCGACGTCGATGCAGGAATAATTGCTTTAACTAAAAAAATAACAACAAATGTGACATGTTCAACTAGTTCTATTAATTCAACTAGTTCTTACTACAAATAAACTTACAATAAATAAAAATAAACTAGTTCTTACTAAAAATAAACTAGTTCAAGTAGTTATATTAATTTTCTTACTAAAAATACACTAGTTCCATTAATTCAACTAGTTCTTACTAAAAATAAACTAGTTCTATTAATTTTCTTACTAATTCTTACTAACAAATTAGATGAACCTACCTAGGAACTACTTCCCTAGTTCTTACTAACTAATTAGATGAACCTACCTAGGAACTACTGCCCTAATTAGCATCTAATTTGATGAACCCTAACTAATTTGATGCACTCTAAAATTTGATGAACCCTAGGAACCCTAGCTAGGCAGAGGTAGGCGAGGGGGAGGAGGAGGCATGCTCACCTCGGGTGCCGGCGGCGAGGGAGGGGCAGGCGGCATCAAGGTCGGGGTCGGGGCTCGGGCGCACGGCAGAGGGCGGCGTCGAGGTCGGGGTCGGGGGCGATGTTGAGGTCGGGGTCGGGGGCGGCGTCGAGGGCGTGTGGAGGGCGACGGGAGAGTGCGCGGCGGCCGACGGTGATGCAGGGCG
This sequence comes from Triticum aestivum, assembly GCF_018294505.1. Lineage (NCBI taxonomy): Eukaryota > Viridiplantae > Streptophyta > Magnoliopsida > Poales > Poaceae > Triticum > Triticum aestivum. The sequence goes on along the minus strand of NC_057805.1, from coordinate 132,366,260 downwards.
ACAACGACGTCGACAACGGAGGAGTTTGATTTGGGGGAAGTGGCCGTGGGGAAGAAAGAATCGCGCGGTTAAGTCAAAAGTAGCAGTAGCACGTTCCAGGAAATGCGCTATTGCTACATTAGCTATAGCGCTGGCTGGAGAAATGCGCTAGTGCTAAGTTAGCTACAGCGCCTGTCCTGAAAGCACGCTACTGTTACGCCTTTCTCCTTTATTTTTCTTTTTCTTTTGTTTTCCTTCGCATTTTCTTGTTTTCCGTCCCCTTTTTCTATTTCTTTCATTTTCATTTACTTTTCCATATGTTTTTCATTTTACTTTCCTTTCATTAGCAGTAGCGCTTTCTTCGTGAAACACTCTACTACAACAACCTTAGCAGCAGCGCGCTTTTCTTAAGCCCGCTACTACTATTGGTAGCCTGGCGAGAACAGTAGGGGAATTGTAGTTGTAGCGCGTCTTCCCTGAGACGCGCTACTGCTATGAACTTAGCTGCAGCGTGTTTGGTTGCCACGCGCTACTAGTAAGTAGTAGTAGCGCCTATTTTTGTCCCTCGCTACTGGTAAGATTCTGTGTATAAGGTTTTCCCTAGTAGTGGGAGAGGCCTACTAGACAAACTGAGGGTAGAACTACAATATTATCAATAAGAGTGGGGATGTGTTTCTGTGTGTGCGTGTGCGTGATAGATGTGTCAGGAAACATGCATGGATGATGAAGGGGGACCATGTGTATGGTAAGCAGACCTAACTAGATTGATAGATCAATTGTTGTTTATCTGAGGAAGGAGAGACATAACTAATGAGGTAGATCGAACGACGTGTTATAACGACCTAGCTAGCCATATGTATAGCGGGAGATCGGTTGGTGTACATCCATTTGTTAGAGGCAAATAAGGCCCAGCGAGATGGATAGACAGAGAGAATGGAGCTAGGAGGTGGTGCGAGAGGCCTACTAGCTAGATATGGGGAGGAAGTGTGCATTGTGAGATCGATGAAAAGAGGGGCGAGAGTTTACACGTGTGTGGGGACCGTATGAGAGATACGAGGCATGGACACAGAAAGGAGGAGATGGAAGGGGCATGTGTGTGTTGTAGGCCGACATCGCTGGAGAGGTTTGTCGATCGGTGTGTGTCGGAAAGGAGTTGTTGAGACCGTGGGAAACGACCTAAAGAAAAAACTAGCAAGATGCCCATGTGTTGCACGGAGCATCAAGATGCATTTGTATGAGTAGTTTATCTTGTGGGAGAAAAGGATGAACGAGGGAAAGCCTTATCTGCAAATGTGGAGAGGAGTGCGGGTAAATTGTCATAGTTTCCTTCCTATCCGTTAGTATAGATTGGACGGCCTATATTGCAGGATGGCAGCCACACCATCATCACCAACTCTGCTTTTTATAAGAGTAGAGAAATGAATTTGCGCGATGGATAGAATGCTGAGGGAGGGGGAGGGTGAGGAGGGCGTGTGCATGCACAAGAGAAAGTTAGTGCTAGCTACAAAGGTTAGAGGATTGTGTGGGTGTAAGAGACTAACAAAGATCATAATTTGATATGAAACTGGATTCATATATTTGAATAGAAGATCATAGTGTTATAAACATATGCATGCATGAATATAGCAGTGATACGCGTGGTGTGGTTTTGGACATGTTATACCATAATGTGATAATGTGTGGTGTTTGCAACTCATAGCTAAATATCGAACAATCAAAACCATACTATACATCTAACAATCTCACATTTTATTTTAATTTGTGATAATGTGTGGCGTTTGCAGCTCACAACTAAATATCGAACAATCTAAACCATACTATAGATCGAACAATCTCACATTTTATTTGAATTTGTGGTAGTGTGTGGCGTTTGCAACTCACATCTAAATACTTGTAGGCATTGGGGGCGGGGCACCATACATTATGTGATAAACACATTATCCATATGAGACATGGTTTAGATTATGAAGATCTAGCTAGATCTTGAAATGTACTATGATTTGAAATCAACATAAACTGGATTCAAAAAATCGAGTTCGAGTTCATATAGTACACGTAGTTCATATCTAACTCGACAGTAATCATGTGGTGTGCTATGAAGATAATACACAAACGATGGTTTAACTTGACAATAATGATGATTGTAGATCTTATTAAAATAGAGAAACGAATTCAAATGGTTTAACTTCACAACAATCTTGATTGTAGATCTTATTCAAATAGAGAAATGAACTCAAATTTAGTTCATATCGAAGCGGTAGTATATACATTTGGAATGCACTAAAACGTTCATTTGAGTAGCAGGTTGCATGCATTATACACATAGCGGAATATTTTAATTGAACATAACATGAATTCAAAGTTTTGAATGGCATTTGTAGTGCGAATTGATTTGGTACAGTACACGGGAGTAGACTCTCTTGTGTGGTGCGAATTGATTTCTTTTTGTTTTTTCGTCGACGGAAGTGCGAATTGATTTGGTACAGTACATGTTAGGCTTGTCCGGAAATTTCAACCCGCGCCTTGTTACCCTGAAATATTTAAGATATATCTTTGTCTCGTTGTGCTCCGAAAACTCCCTCTATCTCAACCCGCGCCTTGCTATCCCAAAATTACAACGCACCCGAAAACTCCCACCTCGTGCAAAATCCCGACATGTGAAATGCCCGTGATACCCCTGAAACCGCCTAGCTCAAATCGGTGGGGGTACTTTCGTAACTTACCCCACATTTCGGACAAGCATGTCCCTAAGCCATGGTTTGCCCCTCCCATCCCATCCGCCCACCCATTCATACACCGAGGCCGCGAAAACCCGCGAAGCCCCACACCCTCCTCCGTCCGCCACCCAGCTGGAGCCTCTTCCCCGACGACGTCGCCCACAATAACACCTCGACGTCCCTCATCCACCGCACCGGATGAGGATCCGTTGTCGATCTCGTCGTCCTGCCGGTTTAGCCACCCCGTCCTCCACCTGCAAGGAGCTGCCTCGACATTCCCCTCGTCTTTCACGCCACCTCCATTCCCACACCGTCGTCTTCACCTCAACCACCGTAAGAGCATCATCATCACCGTTTCCTCGGATGAAGCTGAGGCCTAATCGGCGCCACCAGAGAGGTTCTACACTAATCGCCGCATTTTCTTCTTGATTCGATCTCACGGTGCTGCCGGCGCTCGGTCCCGAGCCGACATGGCGCCGCTCCATCCACAGCGGCGTTGCCGGCCACTTCCTCCAGGGCGTCGCTCCCTTGGCGGCGATGTCCACATCAGTAGGAGCTGTTGCTGCTTTGGCTCTCGCTCGCGCTACTGTTCTGCGCTTGCTCTCGGTCCCCTGCCTGGTCTGCTCTTGCTCCTGCTCTTGCTCACGCTGCTTCTCTCGCTCTTGCTCTGCTGCTCTCGCTCTTGCTCTTGCTCATGATGCTGCTCTACTCTTGCGCGCGCTGCTGCTGCTCTACTCTTGCACACGCTCCTACTGCCCGACCAACAGATCCTGCTCTCCCTCGAGCCCCTGCAACTGCTACCCGAGATGCTGCGACACGACCAGCTGCACGGCTCTCGCACACGCTGCTACTCCGGGCACTGCTGCTGCTGCTACTGCTTTTCTGCTACTAGTGCATTCAGTTTCGATAGTAAAATTCAGTTTCGACAGCAAAATTCAGTTTTGACAGTTAAATTCAGTTTCAATAGTTAAATTCAGTTTCGACAGTTAAGTTGAGAGATGAGCGGCTGATGTATTTGACATCTAGCACTTTGTGGCTATGTATTTTACGTCATATATTGGAGATGCTATTAGAATTCCACTCAGGTTAACGTTGTCTCTCTTGTCCTGCTTCAGCCTCGCCGTCGTACAATTCACCGGAGCTGCTCCAACAACGAAACCCTCCATCACAATGGAGCAGTACCCTGGCCTCCATCTCCAGACGCCTAAGATCTTCTTCCCCTCCTCCGACAGCCAAATCGGCCGGAGCATCCTCACCAACCAACCCGATCACGCTGAGATTGACATGGCTTCGCCAAAAAGGTTGTACACTTGTTGCATCACTTTTTTACTCTACATGTTATATATATATATATATATATATATATATATATTGTCCAATGAGTACACGTAGTAACGTGAAATACGACTAGTTTCTCCTACTATATGACAAGCAGTGAGGTACCAGGCAACTAAGCTATCCGCGATGGACTCTCTTGAACGCCATCATTATTTATCTCTGCGCGTTTGAGCTGTGCATTTGTAGATGGGCCTAGGAGTTGAGCTAGTAGGGCAGTGGCCTGGGTCCAAACTAGTAGAAGTAGCACAAAAACATTTTTTGAGTGTAGGCTTTTCCCTGCTCATGCCTGCCTATTAGAATCGCCAGTGCTTGAAAGGAAAACTGAAGGAAAAACATAGGAATTGGAACATATGGTACTACTATTCATGCATTTGGTTCAAAGAATGGAGCAAAGGAAAACTGTAGGATTTGTTCCTTAGTGTCTCCTTGAAATAAAAACCGTAGGAATTTTAATATCCACTTGTCCTCCTTTTCAAATTCCTATTCATGAAGCACAAGACTAAGAGATAGTAGCATAATAGCATTATAATCGTACATTTTCTTGTGGTTGACTTAATATGACCATGCTTCTTTACATCCTGTGATCTTCCAATTCTTGTGAACCAAACACCCAGATTGGTAGAAATCATGTGTTTTTAAATTCTCTGTTTTGCACGTGCATTTCTATCCTATTACTGTGTATTTCCTATCTTGCGTTGTTAGAATCCTCCAACTCAAACGAGCCCTTATAGAATTACTTCTCTTTCAGATAGTTGTCAAAGAAAACCTTGTGTGGTTTGTCCCGCTCCTGCTGCTCCGTCGTCCACCCCAGCTCAGCTGCTCCAACAACAGGAGGGTCCACCACAGCAGGGATCCTGCCTCCAGACTGTCTTTCGCTGCCTCAGATCTTCTTCCCCGCCGCCGGCAGCCACAACAACTGCATTACCATCATCAACCGAGCAGATGACCTCGAGGAGTACACGAGTCCGCAAGACAGGTCACACACTTTTGTGTCTGCTTACGTTATGCATCGCTCAATATTACATGCTAGTTCATCGTCCTGTTCACCGATTAGACTCTGAGTCGGCTCCAAACTAATGGTCAAACTTGAGTTTTTAAATGGTTGTGGGGTACATATCAGGGCCGCAATCAATAGTATATCTACTATCTGGTTAATCTCTAGTGTTTACTATGAGTTTCATGTTGGGTGGGAAACAAACAGTAAAGAAGCCATTATCTATATTTTTTAACTGAAGCCATTATCTGCCTGCTATCATTGGTTTTGGGTCTACCCACAAGTTGCTGCCATCACTCTGGATTTCTCCATGCACTCCTTACATAATCTTACTATGTTTTATTCCTATGCATGTCAGTTATTGCACACAATGGAACTGAACATGTAGAGCAAAAGAGACGGGCCTTGTGTGGCAATAAAATTTCATGCAGACGTCGCTCCATGGTGGGCGCAAAGGCAACCCCCCTCCATCCATTTTGTATTGTAATCAAGAGGAAGATAACTATTCTGAGCGGAATTCAGAAGGATAAGACCACTCCTATTTACCCCATGAGGTCTTCACTCTAACTTGGCTTGCTGATGTTGGTAATATCATGCATATGGTGCCTTGCATTGCTTACTTTATACATCAAATATGTCATCCGCTTAGTATAGACATGCTTTGTGTGAACGCCATCTGTATAGTTTCTTTATCGTATATGTGAATTATGCAATGCCATATTGTTTAGCTAGCATCATATATGTGAATTTTGCAATGCCATCCTGCTTAGCCAGTCATCTTATATGTGAATTATATCAGGCCATCCTTTTTTTCATTACGTATTACATTTGTCAACAATGTTAGTACATTCAACTACTCTTCGTGTGCATCAGCCATTTGACACGGTGATGGAAAATTCTGGAGTGAAAACAAGGTCTTCAAAGCAAACTATGCTATCTGACAAAGTGCATATCTCGCTGGTTACGGATAGCTCCTCAGAGGAGGATTCAGAGACAGATGACTAGTCCTATTTCCCTCGCGAGGTGTATGCTCTAACTTGGCAGGGTTATGTTGCTCATATCGTGCATATGGTGTCTTGCATTGCTATGTCATTTGATTAGTTTAGACATGCTTTGTGTGAATGCCACCTGTTTAGTGTCTAATTACCATATATGTGAATTATGCAATGCCATCTTGTTGCAAGACATTATATATGTGAATTATGTAATGCTATCTTGTTGCAAGGCATTATATATGTGAATTATGCAGTGCCATGTTGTTTAGCCAATCATCATATATGTCAATTATATCATGTTATCCTTTTTTGTATTACGTGTTCCATTTGTCGACAACGTTTGTATATTCAACTACTCATCCTGTGCATCAGCCATTTGAAGCGGTGATGGAAGTATCTGGAGTAAAAACAAGGTATTCAGAGCAGACAATGCTACCTGCTGAAGCAGACATCTTGCTGGTTACAGATAGCTCCTCAGGGGAGGATTCAGAGACTGATGACTAGTCCTATTTCCCCCCTAAGGTCTATGCTCAAACTTGGTAGGGTTATATTACTCATGTCATGCATGTTGTCTTGCATTGCTTAGTTTCTATATCATATATGCCATTGCCATCTGCTTACTTACTTACTATATAAATCATATATTTGAATTATATCATGCCATCATGTTTACATAGACAGCATCTATCTGAATTATGGCATGCCAACCCATTTAATAAAGATATCATATAGTTATATCATCTCATCATGTTTAGTGTTTACAGTCATCATATTTTGAATTATGTCATTCTATCCGTGAATTATATCATGCTATCATGTTTCCATAGGCGGCAAGTATGTGAATTATGGCATGCCAACCTATTTAATAAACACATTATATAGTTCTATCATGTCATCATGTTTACATAGTCATCGTATTTTGAACTATGTCTTTCCATATTTTTTAGTTAGCCATCATATATGTGAAATTGTGTCATGCTATCCTGTTTAGTTAGCCATCATATATGTGAAATTATGTCATGCTATCCAGTTTGGTTAGACAACATAAATGTGAATTGTTTCATGCCCTCTTTTATTCCCCACTATCCATTGCACCTATCTATCATACAATGTATGTACATTCAATTACTTTTCTTGTTTATCAGCCATTTGAATTGGAGAGGGTGATGGCAGTATCTAAGGGAGTAACAACATTGTCTTCAGAAAAGATAGTGCTACCAGTCAATGTAGATAGAACCACGGTTGTACTTGCCCAAGAACCAGCCCCATCACACATAACCCAGACTCTCGCAGATTGTACCCCTACCCAGTTGGACAGAGAACCAGCTACACCCCTTCTAACGCCAACCCCAGTAGATGGTAACCCAGTTCCAGTTGACACAGCACTGTCTCCACCACAGAGCACCCAAACACGAGCAATTAGTAAGGGAACTGCAGTGCCCAAAGCACATGGACCACCACTCTGAATCCCAACTTACTGCTTAAAGCAGAAGAAGAATTGTTCTCAGGTCAGATTCTGTAGCTATGGTTCATACTCCTTTGCTCTTGTGTCACTGTATTTACTAATACCAACTATTTTCAAATATGAAGGATGGAATTGAAACTCCAATGGCGCGACGGGTATGTTTTAAACCTGTTTCTTTAACTGGTTTGCTATTGTAACTTGCTCTATGTTGATTTCTATTTCAATTGAATAAACAGTTATGTTCTCATGTCATGCACATTACAAGTGTTGTTATTGCTCTGTAGTTTCCCACACTTATATTCTGTCTATTCTGCTTTGTCTTGAACAAATATTATTTGAATTGTGTCTCTATCTTGATTTGGCAACAAAAACTAGAATGATATAGACCATAAAGTGACCATGGTACATAGATATATGTTTGTTTCATGCTATTATCCTGTCCACTTTACTACTGAACTGATTTACCAAAATGAGTTTCATATACAACATGGTAAACCTGTGATGTGTCTTCTTGTTTCTCTTTTAGAATTCAGACAAAATATTGGAGAAGAGTACCCCGTTATGCAATGGTAATGGAAGTAATGCAGATAAGGTTCAAGATAGTGAAACATCCCTATTGGTCTCCAAGAAAGATGATAAAAACTACATTGAAGACACTGAGACAACCCCAAAGTCCTGTCTTGATGTAGTGTTGGAGTTACTGGCCACTACTGCTGGCACCAGGTCTTCGAAATCGTTGCATGAATCAGCTCGGTTTCTTGAGTCTCAACTTCAAGTTGAAATACATCAATCAGATGTTCTGCGACAGGAAGCCGAAGGACTAAGGAAGTCCCTGCAGAATTCAGATGCATACTTTTCGGTGCAACAGCAAGCGCTGGAGGATTTAAGCGCCAAACAAGAGAAAGTTAATAAGCTTGCTAACCATCTTGCCACCATTATGGGTACCCAGGATATTGTTTCTTTAGCTCTTCTGAAGTGGTTTCAGTTCTGGACTTGTTTTGCTGCGGCATTTATTTACACTGGTCACCAACTTTGACAACCAGTGTATGTGAGATGCTGCTTTGTTCCCTATATTTGAAGTGGTGGCGCACTTTGATGCCTAGTGGATGTAATATGTGTAATAGCCGTGATAGCCTAGAGTAAGTTGCTTGCTTATTTATTTCCTTGTTGTCTTGTTTATTTGTTTGCTTGTAGTCAGTGTAGTTATTTTTCCGCGGTTTGGTAGTGGCCGCAATAACCTATTTTTAAAAACTAGGCCACAATAACCATGGGCTACATATTTACTGTAGTGACCCTGGGCCTCCTATGGGACATAGAAATAGTGGGCCTTCTAAGGGCCATAGAAACAATGGGCCTTCTATGTGCCGTAGAAACAATGGGCTTTCTACGGGCCATAGCATCAATGGGCCTTCTACGGGCTGTATGATCGATTGGCCAAACATGGGCGAATAACAGACCGCATTATGGGTCGTAAACAGGCTAGAGTTGGAATCGTTCGTTCATGGGCCGACCATAACGGGCCATCGTTAATCTGCCGTATTTGATGACGCTATGAAAATGGCCCAACAGATTAACAGGCCCCAAATGGGCTGACTGTAACCACGGGCTGAATATGGCCCACAAGCAGAAAAGGCCACTAATGGGCCGTAAGTAACCGAATGCTGGAAATGAGCCCAAGAATAAATGGGCGCTGAGAAGGCCGAAAGATAACATGGGCTAGAAACGGCCCAACGGAATAACGGGTCGTTAATGGGTATAAAGTGATACACTGTTCATTACGGGCCAGTTTGACCACGGGCCGTTAATGGGTATAAAGTGATACACTATTCATTACGGGCCAATTTCACCACGGGCCGTTAATGGGTGTAAAGTGATACACTATTCTTTACGGGCCAGTTTCACCACGGGCCGTTAATAGGCCAAGAGTTACATAGGGCCTCATATGGGCCGAAAGATGGCATGGGCCATACATGGGCCAGAAGTGAAAACGGGCTGGAATCATATTGGATGGCCCAGATGACGCTACTGGGCCTAATTCGGATAGGGCGTAACGGGCCTTGGGTTAGCGGGCTGTAAATGGGCTATATGTGAACAGGCCGTAAACACGCTTTCCATGGGCCGGCCCGCCACCTTTTGACCAAGTCAAACGGGCCGGCCTTTTCACAGGAATGGGCCTCTGTTGGGCCGTGCCAGCTGTGGACGTATCATAGGCGCCTCATGTCCAATGAGTGGATGACATCTGTCCCAACGATTAGCCAACACGTGTTTCCTCCGGACAATGAGAATTTTACACGTGGAAAATCCCCATTGGTCCGGGCTGTTAACGGATTATCGGATCCAAAACCGGACCCGATAGCTTAACGGTGACCCGTTACGGTGGATGCCATGTGTCGGTTACCCTTGACGAAAACACTTCCATGACGCGCCATTTATAGTAATGGAAGTGGACTCTTTTGTGATGATAATTTTTGGTAATGTCATGGAACACTTCTACGATAGCACAGGTATGACTATCTTGATTCTGTCATAAAATCGTCATGGATGTACATGCATGACAGAAAATGTGACCTACTGTGACAAACACGTATCATCACGGAAGTGTATTTTTTTGTAGTGCATATGTTTCAAATTAGATATTACCATCATCCTTCAAATTTGTTACTTGTTTGGATGATAAAGTATTTTAAAATTGTGAAATTCTTGTTCCAATATGTATGCCATTGTGGAGAAGTACATTTTCGATATGTACGCAATTGTGTGTACCAACCCCCACGCCACCTCCTCATTTCCGTGGAAGGAAATCATGCAAAGCAATCGACAATAAAATCGACAAGACCAATAAATCGCCTGTAAGCAAACAACAATCTCAATCGCATCATATCTTTTCTTGCATCTGCCTACGAATTCCCTTGGTTACATTTCATAATTCCAGAGAACATTAGTGTCCATATATGTATTAACTTACATGTGGTGTGTTTGCGTAAATTGCTCAAAACCACCACATTTGTGGCTAGGGTACTTTAAAACCACCGCTTTTACCAAAAATTGCAAAATACCACCAACTCCGTGGCAAGTGAATAACAAATTGCACTAACTCGGAACTAAGCTGCGTCTAACAACAAACTGACTGGTGGGGCCTGTCTGTCGGGTTGATGTGGCGAAGACTAGTCCTAGTCAATGTGTTTACCTACTGAGGTGGACGGGATCCCACTTGTCAGCCACACATCTTATTTCCCCCTCTTCTCCTTCTTCCTCACATCTAATCTGCTCCGACAAGCACATTGCAGCCAGCGAGAAGCGGAAGCAAGCACCGACGGAAGCAGCAGCAAGTCGTGGTGGAAGCAAGCGGCGAGGTGGCTGGTTGATACGTCTGTTTTGCATCATGCTTTTGTATTGATATTTATTGCATTATAGGTTGTTATTACACATTATAGCACAATACTTATGCCTTTTCTCTCTTATTTCACATGGTTTACACGAAGAGGAAGAATGCCGGCAGCTGGAATTCTGGACTAGAAAAGGAGCAAATCTGAGAGACCTATTCGGCACAACTCCAAAAGTCCTGAAAATTTACGGAGAATTATTTTGGAATATAAAAAAATTATTGGGCAAAGAAAGAACCAGAGGGGACCCACCAGGCAGCCACAAGGGTGGGGGCACGCTCTACCCTCCTGGGCGTGCCCCCTGCCTTGTGGGCCACCTGGCAGGCCTCCGGTGCCCATCTTCTGCTATATGATGTGTTTTAACCTGGGAAAAAATGGGATTAAGTTTTCGGGACGAAGCGCCGCCGTCTCTACGCGGAACCATCGCAGAAGCAATCTAGGGCTCCGGCCGAGCTGTTCTGTCGGGGAAACTTCCCTCCCGGAGGGGGAAATTGAAGCCATCATCATCACCAACGATCCTCTCATCGAGAGGGGGTCAATCACCATCAACATTTTCACCAGCACCATCTCCTCTCAAACCCTATTTCATCTCTTCTATCCGATCTTTGTCTCAAAACCTCAGATTGGTACCTATGGGTTGCTAGTAGTGTTGATTACTCCTTCTAGTTGATGCTAGTTGGTTTATTCGGTGGAAGATCATATGTTCAGATCCTTAATGATAATTATTACTCCTCTTATTATGAACATGAATATGCTTTGTGAGTAGTTACGTTTGTTCCTGAGGACATGGGAGAAGTCTTGTTATAAGTAATCATGTGAATTTGGTATTCGTTCGATATTTTGATGAGATGTATGTTGTCTTTCCTCTAGTGGTGTTATGTGAACGTCGACTACATGACACTTCACCATGATTTGGGCCTAGGGGAAGGCATTGGGAAGTAATAAGTAGATGATGGGTTGCTAGAGTGACAAAAGCTTAAACCCTAGTTTATGTGTTGCTTCCTAAGGGCTGATTTGGATCCACATGTTTCATGCTATGGTTAGATTTATCCTAAATCTTCTTTTGTAGTTGCAGATGCTTGCGAGAGTGGTTAATCATAAGTGGGAGGCTTGTCCAAGTAAGGACAGCACCCAAGCACCGGTCCACCCACATATCGAATTATCAAAGTAACGAACGCGAATCATATGAGCATGATGAAAACTAACTTGACAGAAATTCCCATGTGTCCTCGGGAGCACTTTTCATTATATAAAAGTTCGTCCAGGCTTCTCCTTTGCTACAAAAAGGATTGGGCCACCTTTCTGCACCTTAGTTAATTTTTTTACTTGTTACCCGTTACGAATTATCTTATCACACAACTATATGTTACCGATAACTTGAGTGCTTGCAGAGAATACCTTGCTGAAAACCGCTCCTCATTGGGTGCGACACTCTTACTTATCAAAAGGAATACAATAGATCCCCTATACTTGTGGGTCATCAAGACTCTTTTCTGGTTCCGTTGTCGGGGAGAGAAGCGCCTTTGGTGAGTGGAATTTGGTAAGGAAACATTTATATTACGTGCTGAAATTTACTATCACTTGTCACTATGGAAAATAATCCTTTGAGGGGCTTCTTCGGGTATCTTCACCTCGCCATTAGAGCAAAGAGTTGCTCCTCAACCTACTGAACCTACTGAAAATATTTATTACGAAATTCCTTTGGGTAGGATAGAGAAACTACTAGCTAATCCGTATGCAGGAGATGGAACACTACATCCTGATATGCATCTAATCTATGTGGATAAAGTTTGTGGATTATTTAAGCTTGCAGGTTTGCCCGAGGATGATGTCAAGAAGAAGGTCTTCCCTTTATCTTTCAAGGGAAAGGCATTGACATGGTATAGGCTTGATACGTCTCCAGCTAATTTTTGATTGTCTCATGCTGTTATATTATCAATCTTGGATGTTTTATATCATTTTTGGTACTAACCTATTGACATAGTGCCAAGTGCCAGTTGTTGTTTTTTCCATGTTTTTTACATCGCAGGAAATCAATATCAGACGGAGTCCAAATGCCACGAAACTCGATGATGATTTTTTATGGGCCAGAAGGAACATATTGGGCCCTGGCTGTGCCTGGTGGGTGCCCCGAGGGAGGCACAACCCACCAGGGCGCGCTAGGAGGCCCCAATATTCCAGAAACACTAGGGGAGTCGACGAAATATTGATCCATCTGCTGCAGAGTCCAGAACCACCAGATCCAATCTAGACACCATCTCGGATGGGGTTCACCACCTCCATTGGTGCCTCTCCGATGATGCGTGAGTAGTTCTTTGTAGACCTTCGGGTCCGTAGTTAGTGGCTAGATAGCTTCCTCTCTCTCGCTGAATTCTCAATACAATGGTCTCTTGGAGATCCATATGATGTAACTCTTTTTGCGGTGCGTTTGTTGGAATCTGATGAACTTTGAGTTTATGATCAGTTATACCTTTTTATATCCATGAAAGTATTTGAGTTTCTTTGATCTCTTGTATGCATTATCCCTTATAGCCTCGTATTTCTTCTCCGATATTTGGATTTTGTTTGGCCAACTTGATCTATTTATCTTGCAATGCGAAGAGGTGCTTTGTAGTGGGTTCGATCTTACGGTGCTTGATCCCAGTGACAGAAGGGGAACCGACACGTATGTATCGTTGCTACTAAGGATAAAATGATGGGGTCTATCTCTACATAGATAGATCTTGTCTACATCATGTCATCGTTCTTATTCCATTACTCCGTTTTCCATGAACTTAATACACTAGATGCATGCTGGATAGCGGTTGATGTGTGAAGTAATAGTAGTAGATGCAGGCAGGAGTCGGTCTACTAATCTTGGACGTGATGCCTATGTAATGATCATTGCTTGGATATCGTCATGATTATTCGAAGTTCTATCAATTGCCCAACAGTAATTTGTTCACCCACCGTTTGATATTTTTCTCGAGAGAAGCCACTAGTGAAACGTACGGTCCCCGGGTCTTATTTCTCAAATATTTGCCTTTGCGATCTATTTTTCTTTGCATTTATTTTCAGATCTATTAAACCAAAAATACAAAACACCTCGCTGCATTTTATTTCTATTTATTTTATTTTTCCTTCGATCTATCAATCTACTACAAATTTACCTCGCGTCCTTTGCCTGTCTTGAGGCGCCATACCCTGGAAGGGATTGACAACCCTTTAATAGGTCGGGTCGCGAGGATTTGTTATCTGTGTGCAGGGGCTATTTAAATTGTGTTGCTTGGTTCTCCTGCTGGTTCGATAACCTTGGTTTCATATCTGAGGGAAATACCTACCGCCGCTGTGCTGCATCATCAGTTCCTCTTTGGGGAAATACTGACGTGGCTTCAAGCGACATCAAAAGGAATTTCTGGCGCCGTTGCCGGGGAGGATCTTCAACATATACTAAATTCCTAATCACAAATCTCATCTCCTCGCAATTTACATTATTTTCCATTTGCCTCTCCTCCACTTCTCAAAAAAATTTCGTTTTATTCGCCCTCTTTCTCGTTCGCCTTTTTCTCGTCAGATCTTTTGTTTGCTTGTGTTGCAATGTGCCTTCTATATGCTTGCATCTTCGCTTGCTAAAAATCTATTGACGTGGATCCCCATCCACTTGCTAATCTTTTTAAAAGATCCAATCTTGATGAACCAATTGCTAGTGAGTTGAGTGCACTACATTATCTTTATGAAGTTTTGCTTGGGAATCATGAATCTGAAAATTGTGATGAAGAAATTTATGAAGTGATTCACGATAGCTCCTTGAATGAAAAGCATGATCGCAATAATTTTGCTATAAATTCTATTAATGCCAATTGTGCTAATAATATGCAAAACCCCAAGCTTGGGGATGCTTGTTTTGTCATGTCTGCTACTGATTGCAATGATCATGATTCCGGTGATAATGTTTCTTATGATCTTGAAAATTTATTTAAGCCTCATGATGAATATGTTTGCGATAATATTGAAAGTGGGTTTGGAAGACTGTCAGCTTTAGCAAATAATCCCACATATTTGGAGAGTCTTCAATCTTATGAATTTTTTGATGAAAGTGGGTTTGGAGAGGTCATGACTTTATTTGATGATAATCCCACTATTTTGGAAGAGTGTCAACTTTGCATGCATGTGGATCATAAAGAGAAAATTTTATATGATAGTTATATTATTGAATTTTATTATGATCGTACATATAATTATTGTGACAGAGGAAAATATGGTTGTAGAAATTTTCATGTTATTAAATTTCCTCTCGTTGTATTGAGATTGTCAATGTTTTATTCCTCTCCTTTGCATATGCTAGATATTTTTTGTCTTGATAATTTGTTTTCCTATAAAATTCCTATGCATAGGAAGTATGTTAGACTTAAATGTGTTTGTCACATGTTTCATGATGCTCTCTTTGTGTTTCGATTATTATCTGTTGTGTGAGCATCGTTGAAAAATTATGCCTAGCTAGGGGCATAAAACTATAGCGTTTGTTGGGAGGCAACCCAATGAATAATTTTTATTTTTTGCTTTTTGCTTTCTGTTATTGAGTGTTAGCACAATTATGATACTGTTATGATTGTGCTTTTTATGTTTTAATTAGTGTTTGTGCCAAGTAGAACCAATCGGATCTTCTTGGGTGATAGTTGTTTGATCTTGCTGAAAAAGACAGAAACTTTGGAGTTCGAGAACGTGATAAAATGCCAATTATTTTTGCAGAAGATTAATATACAAATTACCCAGGTCGTCCTAGTTTTTCAGAATTTTTGGAGTTCGAGAAGTATTTGAACAAATCAGATTTCTACAGACTGTTCTGTTTTGACAGATTCTGTTTTCTTTGTGTTGTGTGCTTATTTTGATGGCTCTATGGTTTTCTTTGATGATTTTTTGCCATAGAAAAGTTGTAATACAGTAGATTTAATTAAAAAAATAAGAATTGGTTTGATACATCACTTATAGTAGTGATTTATTTTTCTTACACTAACAGATCTCACAAAGGTTTTGTTGAGTTTTGTGCGATTGAAGTTTTCAAGTTTTGGGTTATCTTATGATGGATGAAGGAAGGGTAGAAGAGCCTGAGCTTGGGGATGCCCCGGAATCCCAAGCTATTATCCAAAAATGAGCAACCAACTAAGCTTGGGGATGCCCCCCGAGTGGCATCCCCGCTTTCTTCCAACAACTATCGGTATTTTACTTGAAGCTATATTTTTATTCGTCACATGATATGTGTTATGCTTGGAGCGTCTTGTATGATATGAGTCTTTGCTAGTTTTATTTTGTTTTTTAAGTCATCAATCCTTGCTGGACACACTTATTTGAGAGAGCCAAATTATGTCATGACTTGTTAGAATTGCTCTCTATGCTTCACTTAAATTTTTATGAGCTATGGACTTGCTCTAGTGCTTCACTTATATCTTTTGAGCACGGTGTGCTTAGTTTTTTGAAGAAATTCTCTCTTGCTTCACTTAGATTTATTTGAGAGTTAGTAAAATTTTAAAGAAATTCTCTCTTGCTTCACTTAAATTATTTTGAGAGAAAGAAGAAAAATTATGCTCATGATCTTCACTTATATTTGTTTGAGCTTATGAAAAGCAACACATGAAAATTAGTCCCAAAGTGATAGATATCCAAGAAGTATATAATAAAAACTTTCATGAAGATCATTGGACAAAATAAACTTGATTCTTTGTAATAGTTTTGAGATATGATGATGCGATATGTGAGTTATGTTGATGAGTAATTATGCTTTAGTAAGAATATTGGTGTTAAGGTTTGTGATTCCCTATGCAAGTACGAAAGTCAATAGTCATGCAATGAAATTATATCCTACTTGTGGTGCATTATTCGGTGTTATTTATGCTTAAATGTTGATTATGAGATTATCCGTTTCTTGGTTGGTCGCTTCTCAATCTTTTGCTAGCCTTCATTTTGCACCAAGTATGATCTCTACTTGTGCATCCAAAATCCTTTAAACCAGTTTTGCCATAGGAGTCCAGTATATCTACTTATATGCAGTATTCTTTTGCCGTTCTAAGCAAATTTGCATGTGCCATCTCTAATTTTCAAAATAAACTTCTCTTTTATGTGTTTGTTTCGCTCGCGGAGCGGTGAGGGGTGGCTAATATTTTCCATGCTGGATGTGTTATTCTCACGATGACTGTTTATTCACTTGTCATTGCACGAGAGTAAGGCAAAGGTTTTAGGGATGCCCAGTCCCGAAATGCAAAAATGAATTTACGTTATGTTATCAAATAATAAATTCCTTGGAAAGTGTTGGTATGGAGAGCAACCGTGGATACGGCTAGCCATGGAAAGTGAAAGTATGGTGGAAAAAGGAATAAACTTTATTTTCTGTTTGGGAACCGCCCATGGCATATCTAGAATGGAAAGTGTTGGGAACTCTAAGTCGTTTTCGTTGGTGGGATGGATACACCTCCCAAAATGTTTTTATCTCTAATTTTTTCGCTTTGAGCTCTGTCACCTCTACAAATCCCTACTTCCCTCTGCGAAGGGCCCTTCTTTTACTTTATGCAATTTTTATTTTGAATTTGAGTCTCCATCTTCTCTTATAAAAGCACCAACTAGGGGGAAATATGATCGTACTCAAGTATTGGGTGTAACTAATATTCGAGTGTGTTTCATGAATGGATGTAGCGACCCGACCTCAGACGGTCAAGTCTCTGTGCTTAAGTGTCATCCCTGGATCGGTATGCTGACACACACAGTACTCGAGGATTTATAACAGAGGTAAATCACATGTATAAAGTAACGTAAATACTATTACCTCAATCCATATAGCGGAAGTAACAACAAGGTTGTGGATTCCCATCAACACCAACGGCAAAGTTGAGTGTAGAAATTGTAACCCTAACGTATCACTTACTCATCGTAAGATTCCTGCAACATGAGACGTTGCAGCCATATAGGTCAGTACATTGAATGTACTGGCAATTTCACACTATAGAGCAATGCTGAATAATGGCTATCACTACATGCATATTTGGCTGGTGGAGAGTTCTATGGTTAACATGTTCTTGCGAAAAGCCAAATTTTCCCTACTGCAAAGGAATATATTTTATTTAACTACAAAGTTGGTTGATAAATATTGAGAAGGTTCCTCCAACTCAATCCCAAATTAAAAGTTAACAACCCAACAAATTAATTAAGTAAAGTGATGAGATCCATATGATAATCCAAGAACCAGATACTCAAGATGTCCATAACCGGGGACACGGCTAATCGTGATTAGTTTGTACACTCTGCAGAGGTTTGCGCACTTTTCCCCACAAGACTTGATCTCCTCCGTTGGATTTCTCGCACTACATGGTGTTTGAGAAACGAATGACCGAGACACATTCTTTCAGAAACATTAACTCTTTACTCTGGGTGGACAGTTACACCTACTTTCCCTCTACATCTGCTAGCCCACCACTAAAAGAGGTCATGCAACATACTCAACTATGCTAGAGCCCATAATAGCTTGTGGCTGCACACAGAAGTTTCTAGCATGATCCCTTTGAGCCTTGGTGGCATTCCATAGAGTGATCACACGGGTACTCCGGGATTCCCTTGGGCAAGCACTGGGTTGTCCAGGTGCCCGGGCAAACCACTGGGTGCTCCAGGGTGCCCCAACCATTCCACCCAGCTGTGTATTAAAGTAGCCACCTTAGGTTAACCATTAATAATGACTCTCACATCTGTCATAAATCACTCAAACCAAACCACGTCTACGAGCATAGCATAGCAGTAAGCATAACATAGTAAATCCCAGGGGTTGAATGCAAGACAATAGGTTCCTACCTCATCAACTACTTCCCAATACCCACATGTTATCAATCCTACTCATGCAATGTTTGAGGGTTGAAACTAATGCATAAAAACTGGGTATGAAAGGGATATAATCAAAGTGTGAACTTGCCTTGTACGGTTGATGAAGATGATTCGCACTCATAACTCCTGATAGCACTACTCGTCACACCCCGGTCAATCTATCGTAAGCAAGCAATAGTAACCACACATAAGCAATCACTCAAAATATCGGAAAGAACGAAGAAGACAATTCGGAAAACACCAAAACCAAGGAAATAACTCTTGCAACATAAAACAATTTCTAACAGTACCAAAATTATGTGAATTTGGCCTTATCAGAAAGTTTAGGTCAAGAGCTTTAATTAGCAAAAAGAATCAACTAAAATGGAGTTATGAAACTAAAGTTATGATCAAAATAAGTCTGAATTCAAATCTGATCTAATTCAAATTTTAAAATTTCAAAAACATGTTTACGTTGTTTTACTGGAAAGAGAGGATCATAACGAAGAAGTGGGCATTGGTTTCGTTGGATTTGGACAAACGAGCAAAAAGTTGTGGTAGTTTGAAACAGAGGGACTAATCTGTAAGAAAGATAGTTACATCTAGGTCCCTCGCCAAAAACTAAAATAAAAAGAAAAATCCTATCGAACGAACGTTCGCTACAGAAGCATATGCAATGAAAACCGTTCATTACAAACCTAAACTAGTGAGCGTTCACTATATAACTAAACCTAATAATAAACCGATCAAATAAAACTAAACCAAACTAACGATAAAAACCGAGAACAAATAAAATAAACCGGGGCGGTTCGCGGTTTATACCGGTTCTCGAGGGTTTGGCCGGCGGCGAGAAAAACCAATGGCGGCAGTGTTCTCTGGCGAGGCGGGCAGCGGCGACGGACGGCGTCGACGGTAGTAGACGGCGCGGGCGGCGGCGCAGGCGAGCGGCGAGGGGAGGCGGCGAGCGGTGGATGTGGCAGACGGCGAGGCGGTAGCGAGCAGCAGCGGCGAGTGGCGGTGGAGCTAGCAGCGGCGGCGGTCACCGACGGCGGCGGAGGTGGATCCGGAGGAGAGGGGGGGCCCGGGGTCGGCGGAACTTATAGGAGAGGGGGTGGGCTGCCAGAGGAGGGGCAGGCGAGTAGACCGGGTGGACACGGCGTCGCCGGCGAGCCGTGCGGGCGGCGGACTCCGCTCGGGGTCGGGGACGAGCTGCGTTCTAGGCTGGGCCTGGCTGAGGAGCTGGGTCGGCCCAGTTCGGCGGAAGGGAAGTTTTTTTTTCAAAAAATAAAGGAAAACCAAAAAAATACTATAGGCATATAATATATCAAAAAATTTAGAAAAAGATTTCCTACAACCTGAACATTTTTCTAACGTCAAATAAAATCCACACAAACTTAAATAAAGCAAAGAGTGCTACCGTTGCAATAAAACCCAATAAAAATCATTTTTTAAATACCAGAATAATTTCAAATTTATTTCTCTCAATTTTTCTATTGTAGGGAATCGTTTTACCCTAATTTCCATATATTTTATTTTTGGAGAAAAATAATTTGAATAAAAACCAAATAACCCCAAATTGAAAATAATTTCAATGGGACTTTGAATTTAATTCTTCTAAAACTTCCAACTCATATTTCATATGTTTTGAAGAAGTCATTTTATCTTCTCTCATGAAAATTATTGAGTTGCTTGAAGTTTCTGAATTGGAAATATTTCCAAATGGAATTCAAATATTTTCAAACACCCTTTTCATTTATGTAAATGGAAGAAGTCATGTCATCTTCTCTCTAGGGTTTTGTGGTGAAAAGAATTTGAATTTATGGAGATCATAAAAGAAAAATGAAAGTTTGGGAGAGTCCTTTTATTCCCTCTCATTTAACTTTCAAAAAATTTCGAATTTCACTCAATCAATCAAACAATCAAACATAACTATCTATTTAATATAACATTCCAAAATTTAGAATTTTGGGATGTTACAGTGGATCAATGGTTGAGCCTGATGGGCTAGGGATAACTTATTTTAGCGTTGATATTTCGAAAGACATGGTTGCTTGTTGATATGCTTGAGTATCTAAATTATTATGTCAAAACTAGACTATTGATTTGAATCACATAAAAGTCCAATTGTCCATGCTTTAAAGAAAAGAATATGATACGACATGATAGGCAGCATTCCACATCAAAAATTCTGTTTTTATCACTTACCTACTCGAGGACGAGTAGGAGTTAAGCCAAGGGATGCTGATATGTCTCCAACGTACCTATAATTGTTGATTGTCCCATGCTGTTATATTATCAATCTTGGATGTTTTATAATCATTTTATAACATTTTTTGGTACTAACCAATTGACATAGTGCCAAGTGTCAGTTGTTGTTTTTTCCATGTTTTTTACATCGCAGGAAATCAATATCAGACGGAGTCCAAATGCCACAAAACTCCACGATGATTTTTTATGGGCCAGAAATAACACATTGGGCACTGGCTGCGCCTGGGGGTGCCCCGAGGGAGGCACAACCCCCCAGGGCGTGCCAGGAGGCCCAAGCAGTAATTTGTTCGCCCACAGTTTGCTAGTTTTCTCGAGAGAAGCCACTAGTGAAACCTATGGCCCCTGGGTCTTATTTCTCATATATTTGCCTTTGCGATCTATTTTTCCTTGCAGTTATTTTCAGATCTATTAAACCAAAAATACAAAAATACCTCGCTGCATTTTATTTCTATTTATTTTATTTGGCGTTCGATCTATCAATCTACTATAAATTTACCTCACGTCCTTTGCCTATCTTGAGGCGTCGTACCCCGGAAGGGGTTGGCAACCCCTTTAACACGTCAGGTTGTGAGGATTTGTTATCTATGTGCAGGGGTTGTTTACGTTGTGTTGCTTGGTTCTCCTACTACTTCGATAACCTTGGTGTCATATCTGAGGGAAGTACCTACCACCGCTGTGCTGCATCAACCCTTCCTCTTTGGGGAAATACTGACGTAGCTTCAAGCGACATCAAGGCTATGTGATGATATTGGATATTGGAACTACTACCGATTGAAATTGGAATTTCATCAGAAGTTTTATCCTATGCATCTGGTTCATCGTGATCGGAATTATATTTATAATTTTTGGCCTCATGAGGGAGAAAGTATCGCTCAAGCTTGGGGGAGTCTTAAGTCAATGTTATATTCATGCCCCAATCATGAGCTATGAAGATAAATTATTATTCTGAATTTTTATGCTCGGCTTTCTCGTAATGATCAATCCATGCTCGATACTTCTTGCACTGGTTCTTTTATGAATAAGACTACTGAATTCAAATGGGATTTATTGGAAAGAATTAAACGCAACTCTGAAGATTGGGAACTCGACGAAGGTAATGAGTCTGGTATAAACCGTAAGTTTGACTGTGTTAAATCTTTCATGGATACCGATTCTTTTCGTGAATTTAGCACTAAATATGGACTTGACTCTGAGATAGTAGCTTCTTTCTATGAATCTTTCGCTACTCATGTTGATCTTCCTCAGGAGAAGTGGTTTAAATATCATCCTCGCATTGAAGTAAAGTAGTAGAACCTATTAGAGTTGAAGAAGACATTGTTACTTATAATGTTGATCCTACTGTTCCTACTTCTTATATTGAGAAACCACCTTTTCTTGTTAGGATAAAGGATCATGCTAAAGCTTCAGCTGTGGTTCGTAAGAGTTATACTAGAACACCTCAACTACAGGAAACAGCTATTTTGCCGTCCGCCACGGCAGACGGCAAAGGCTCGAACGGCGGACGGCAAAGGCCTTTGCCGTCAGCCGCGGACGGCAAAAGGCTCCGGCAACGTAGGCTACGGTAAACAGCTGCTTTGCCGTCCGCTTCCTAGCGGCGGACGGCAAAGGCTCTTTGCCGTCTGCGGCGGACGGCAAAGATAGCGGACGGCAATAATTGCGCTGTCAGTCCGTTAAGTGGCTAACGGCAGGCCTTTGCCGTCCGCCGCTGACGGCAAAATTTCTATGGTTTTTGCCGTCCGCCGTATGATGTCATCTACACGTCACTAGATGGCAGGTTCTTTGCCATCGGCGGCGGCGCAGTGAGACGTCCCGTCGGCGGCGGCGGTCCGCGGGCGGCGCCGATTCACACGCCACCGCCCGACGCCCGCCCGCGCACGCCGACGCCTGGCCTCCTGCGCCCTTGACAGCTCGGCGTTAATCGCCGGCGCCGATTCGCACGCCGCCGCCTGGCCTTCTGCGCCCTTGACCGCTTGGCTGGCCCGGCATTAATCGCCGGCGCCGATTCGCACGCCGCCGCCTGGCCTTCTGCGCCCTTGACCGCTCGGCTGGCCCGGCATTGATCGCCGGCACCCACCCCGCCCACCACGCCTATAAAAAGCGCCTCGCCCCGCCGTGGCTCTCACACCGCCCCTCGCCTTCCCTCTCCTTCTCCCCCTGCCGCCGGCATCGCCCCTCTTCCGCCCTACCTCTCCCTTTCGCCGGCGATGGCCCGCTCCACCTTGACCCTCGAGGAAGCGGAGGAGCTCGCCCACTTCGTCATCCCCGCCGCTCCCGACGTGCACCTCCCGGCGAGGTGGCGCCTGAGCGTCGATGGCGTGCCGGTGGCGCTGGTGCCCGAGGTTGGCACCCACCTCTTCGCCCGCGCCTTCGGCCTGTACAGGGCGCGCCTCTCGCCGGAGGAACTCGCCGACCCCCAGTACGCCCCAACAACCCCGGCTGGGCGGACCGCCTCGCCGACGACCACCTGCGCCGCCTCCACGCGTACGCCGGCCCGCGCCCGCCGACGAAACACAACCGCGCGCGGCGGCATCAGCTCTGGGACGGGCGCACCTTCGAGGAGGTCGTCGCGCCGTACCGCGCGCAGGCGGCCGCCGGCGCCGTGCCCGCTCCGCCGGCGTCGCGCCGTACCGCGTGTAGGCGGCCGCCGGCGCCGCGCTGGCCCCTCGACGGTGACCGCGGCGCTGACCGCCTCGGCAGCGGCGACCGTCGCAAACGCGCGCGGGACGGCGCCGGGTCGTCCAGCTGCGCCCCTCCGCCAGAGCCGGTGCCAGAACCTGAGCCGGCGTTGCTGGCCGAGTACAGGCGGCTGGCGGCGGAGGCCGGCGACCCGGAGGACATGCCGGGCTACCTGGCGGCGATCCGGGAGTCGGAGAACGTGCCGATGCCGCCACCCCTCGTGTAGGAGTACATGCAGCTCGCCCCGGTCGCCGTCCACCCAGAGGACACGCCGGACTTCCCCGGCTACCACGCCGCTGTGGCCGACTCGATGGCTGCGCCAGTGGTGGACCTGGACCTGGACGATAGCAGCAGCGACAACGGAGACGACAGCGACGGGCTCTACGACGAGATGGACTTTGGCAGCGTCGAGGACGAGTAGTTTAGTTTAGGTTATTTTCGAAATAATGTTTAGTAATGTTTAATTATTTTCCTAATGTTGTTTAGTTTAGTCAAGTTTAATTTCTAGTATTATGTAAAATATTTATGAAAACTATGATGAAATATCGAGTGTGTTTGCGTGGTTTTAAATTATTGTTTGCAAATTGAATTTTCGAATTAATACTATTATGTTTGCAAAAAAAGTTGGGGTGTTGGGTCGGGGTGCCGGGTCGGGGTCGGGGTGCCGTGTCGGTGTCGGGGTCGGGGTGTCAGGTCAGGCTCGACGTCGGGGTCTCGGGGTCGGGGTGTCGGGTCGGGGTGCCGGGTCGGGGTGTCGGGTCGGGGTGCCGTCTCGGGGTCGGGGTGTCGGGTCGGGTGCCGGGTCGGGGTCGGGGTGTCGGGGTCGGGGTTGGGGTCGGGGTGTCGGGTCGGGGTGTCGTGTCGGGGTGCCGGGTCGGGGTTTTTTTTTCTCTTTTTCCTTTTCTTCTTCTTCCTATTCTTCCTTTTCTTCCTCTTCTTCTTTTTTCTTCTCCTCCTCCTCTTCTTCTTCTTCCTTTCCTTTTTCCTCTTCTTCTTCTCCTCCTCTCCTCTTTTTTCTTCTTCTTCTTCTTTCCTCAAACTAAACTAAACCTAAAACTAAACCTAAAACTAAAACTAAACCTAAAACTACAACTAAAACTAAATCTAAACTAAAACTAAAACTAAAAAGGAAAAAAACAGAAAAAAAACAGAAAAAAACAAAAAAAGGGGGGCTCACCTCGGGGGTGGAGGAGGCCGGTGAAGGAGGGGGCGGGGCGGTGGAGGAGGCGGCCTGGGGCGGCGGGGGGCCGGGCCCTGGCGGTGGGGCGCGGGGCGGCGGGGGGCCGGGGGGGCGACGGGGCCCCGGGGCGGCGGCGAGCCGGGCCGGCGGGGGGCCGGGGCGGGGGGCGACGGGGCGGTGGGGGCGATGGGGCCCCGGGGCGGCGGCGAGCCGGGGCGACGGGGCGGCGGCGGTGCGCGGCGGGCGGCGGCGGCGGCGGCGGGGTGGGAGGAGTGAAACGGCGAGGGAGAGAAGAAGTGAGTAACGGGCGGGGGGTACGGGCCGTTAGGTAGTGAGTTCTTTGCCGTCCGCCCCTCGTTGCCGTCCGCTTTTTTTCCGTCGGCTAGCGGACGGCAAAGAGGTGGCCCGTTAAGTTTTTCCCAAATGGGCGGGGGGTGGGGGCCACCTCACTCTTTGCCGTCCGCCAGCGGACGGCAAAGATTCTTTGTCGTCTGCTGGCGGACGGCAAAGAGCTGGCAGATGGCAAAGAGCTTCTTTGCCATCAGCTAGCAGACGGCAAAGAGCTGGCAGATGGCAAATTAGCTGATTCCAGTAGTGCTACACCCCTGAACAAATTAAAGTTGAACCTAGTATTGCTATGCTTAAAGATCTCTTGGTTGATAATATTGATGGGCATGTTTTTTATTTCTGTGATGAAGCTGCTAGGATTGCTAGACCCAATATTAAAGATAAACATAGAACTATTGTTGGCATGTCTGTTGTTTCTGTTAAAATTGGAGATCGTTGTTATCATGGCTTATGTGTTGTGGGTGTTGGTGTGAGTGCAATTCCTTTTACTTTATATCAACAAATTATGAATGATATTGCACCTGCTGAGATGGAAGATATTGATGTCACTATTAAGCTTGCCAATAGAGGTACTATATCACCAATTGGGATTGTTAGAGATGTTGAAGTCTTGTGTGGGAAAATAAAATACCCTACTAATTTTCTTGTTCCTGGTTCCCCACAAGATGATTTTTGACCCATTATATTTGGTAGACCTTTCTTAAACACTGTTAATGCGCAGATGGACCGTGAGAAAGAAATTATTACTGTAAGTTTTGGGGATGTGTCTCATGATTTTAATTTCTCTAAATTTCGTAGACAACCCCTTGAGAAAGAATTTCCTAGTAAGGATGAAATTATTGGTCTTGCTTATATTGCCATGCCTCCAACCGATCCTTTAGAACAATATTTGCTAGACCATGAGAATGATATGCTTGTGTTTAACCATGAGAACAATATTTTTTAACCAAATGCCTATTTTGAAACACAATTTTCCTGTTGAAATCCTTGGAGATCATCCTCCACCCAAGGGTGATCCCGTGTTTGAGCTTAAACAATTACCTGATACTTTGAAATATTCTTATCTTGATGAGAAGAAGATATATCCTCACTACTGTAGGATGGTCCAAACACGGCAGTACGATCAGAGATCCTTTGATGAAACTGTGTGTGATGCCATAATCGCAAACGGTGGTGTAAAAACGTCAAAAAGGTGCAAAACGTTTGCGATGATGGATGCATCAAGCACGGTTCAGATTTTAGTTGCGTGTGCGATGTAGGGCATACGTTCAGTTCAATTAACTGTTTGCGATGAGGAGGAACAAAAGAAACGGGCAGCCAGATGAAGGTGTGTGTGATATACAGCATACGGTTCACTAGGATGAACTGTGTGTGATTAGGCAACACAATGGAAATGGTTCAACTGAACAAGATGTGTGTGATACGCGGCAAACAGGTCTGTAATCAGAAATGTGTGTGAAGACCAACAATAACACAGACGATTGCTGCTAATATGCCGTGTGATTTGCTCTGTCTACAGAAGAATAACATATATATATAACTGAAATAAACATCCAATTACATAAGTGACTATACACATCATTCGCACACACCTCAATAAACAATTGCATGCATTCTAAAGTAGGAGAAACGATCATCTAGTCATCTACTTCTTGTGACTCTCCCGCCACTGCTCTGTGGCTCGATCCCTCGTCTGGGGAAGGAAGAAGACACTTCCTCATGTCAACGATCCGCATGTACATCTTGTAGCTTGTGTACGCGTCCTTGGCCGCATACTTGACATGTTGTTCATCCAGTCTCTCAGGCCACACACTGTGCCAGGCATTCTTGTCCTTCTTGCTCTCATTCTTCATCTTCATGTAGTAGTGGTCAATGATGGCCGAGGCAAGGTCAACCAGGGAGTTTAGTTTGTTTTTGTCGCTGCCCCAGACCTTGTAGTGGTGCTGGATGTTGAAAAGATTCAGGCATTTCAAGCCCGAAACCTTGAGCGCTTTTAGATCGTTGGTGGTGTCCACCGTAGTGAAACTGTAGTTGGAGCAATTGATAAACCTGGAGAAACGCTCGCAAGGCCTTGTGGCAAGGTGGTAGATGTAGACGAGGACGTCATGTCGCACGCACAACTGGGCGATGACAACCTTCTGATCGTGCCCGGCACGACCGATGGTGTACTCGAGGTCGAAGCCGGCCACTTGGTACGTGTTCTCGGCAAGGAACTTCTCCATAGTTTGTATGGAGCTCTCCACCGAGACCGGATCGTTCACGTAGGTGTCCACTACGTGATGCGTGGTGAACTACCCGCCGTTGTCGTCGTTGGCCGCTGGGAGCGCCATTGGAGCTACGGGGGATCACCATTGGAACCGCTCGATGTCCTCTCTGTAAGTGTCGTCATGGGTGTGCTTATTGTGTCATGTGAAGCGAGAGATGAAGGTAAATGGCCGCAGGAATAAATGGGGGCCGGGCGGCCTGGATTCTCTTCGTGTCCGCATGACAGTTTTTGTAGCGGGTAACTTCATTGTCACGCTGCGCCCGGCGCAACCGCATGCACACGAACGTGCGTAATCGTGCGCCAGCCCCAAACACTGGCAGCGCGCGTGGAGGGACGAGGGCAGAGCACCCGGAGGGACGCGAGAGCAGAGCGCGCGTGGCGGGACGTGAGCAGAGCTTGCCGCGGCCGCTTGGGCCGCAAGCAACCACACGCATAGAGCAGTTGAACACGCAGGAAATGGTCGCCTACAAGACGGCCGACAGTTGCGTCGCTGCGTAGAGAGCGGCCATGTGCTACTACCTCTGTCTTGGTCTATAGTCCCCTTTATATTCTGTGCCATACTTTGCCCTCAAATTTAACGAACAAAACGTTAATGCATGTTATAAAAATTATATAATTGGACACTATGTTCAAATATGAATCCAACTATATAATCTTTGGCGACCTGCATTCGTATTTTATTAGTTAAAATCATACTTATAAACCAGGAAGGGGGTATAGTAGGTAATTAAATCGCAAACATTTTTTATTAACCGTATGTGTGCGTGGCCTTTCGTCCTCCTCTCGTAGGTCTTGTCACCCGCTGCCGCACACAGCTTATAGCGCAAGATTGCGTAGCGCGTGGGGGCGTTCTTTTGGCCAAATGGTGGTGCCAATGAATCGTCGGTGAGCCCGTTCTCGTGCAATCTTGCAGGTTCCCGCGCAAGCTTCCCGCCCGACTCGGTGAAATCCCCCAAAATTCCAATGCTTACCGGCCTGCTATATAAACCCTCACGGCCGGCGAGTCCCGTGTCGCATTTCCCCTCCCTCCCTGTAGCTCATCTCGTCTACTTCTCCCACAATCGCCAATGGCACAGGTCCGTCGTGGTCGCTCAGCCACTCCGCCGTCATCAGAGGACAACTCCTGCTGGGAGGGTACACCGCTGCGGCGGCTCAGTCCCCGGCGTAGTGTAGTGTGTGTGTGGCATCCCTGTTGGGTGTGCGCGGAACACCCACAACACGCTCCATCGCCGGTGCCCGTCGGCAGCTGTTTCCGGCCGCCGTTGCCGCCACACCACCATCGAAAGCCAGGGCCATTGCCCGCTCCGCCGCCGCGGCCCGAAGGCGGGAGGTGGCCATCGTGGCCGCCACCCCACTGCTGGCCACCGTGGCCATCACCCGCTCCGCCACCGTGGCCCGAAGGTGGGAGGTGGTGGTCGTGGCCGCCACCCCATCGTCAGCCGTCGTGGCCGCCAGCCCACCGTCGACCGTCGGTGTCATCACCCGCTCCGCCACCGCCGCCTTAAGGCGGGAGGCAGAGGTGGATGCCTGCACGTGTGTCAGCGACCTTGCGCGCCACAGCGAGTTCCTGTGGGAGGAGGAGGAGCGCCTCGTCGAGCACGCAAAGAACCTTACCGCCGCCGTGGCCGCGGCACACGCCACCTCAGAGGCGAGGAATCAGGAGATCTACAAGGAGAACCACCGCTTCAAGAGGGGTCGTCTGGAGCGGTAGAGGGCGTTCGAGGTGAGCGTCGCTGAAGCTGCAGCAGCGACAGGCACCATATTGCAGTTGTCTAGCTCGTCGGTAGGCTCCTCCTACTCTGCCTCTTACTAAGCGCGCCCGGCAGAGGAGAGGCAGCCGGAAGTAGTAGAAAGCCTCTCCGTAGTAGTAGTATTTAGGGGCTATTTTGTTCATTTCATCTGACTATAGATGTGGTGGAACTGTACAACGTACTTAAATTAGCTTGTATAAAGTAGAAATAGCTATTTCAGTATGTGGTTGGCAACAATTGGTGAAAAGTTTGGTTGGTTCAGCTATCGAGTTGAACCGTTTGTATAAAGAACGACTGCTTAATCTAAGAATGAAATCTATGCTTAATTACTGAATTTTAGTTGCAAAAATTAGATACTGCTAGTGATTTTTAGCTTCATATTTTGACAAATCGCAATGTTTCAAGGTTGACAAATGGCAATGTTACTAGATCAACAAATGCCAATCTTTCCAGCTTGACAAATGGCAACATACCCAATATGACAGATGCAAATCTTACCAAATTGTTCGTAAGTGGTTGCACACGGGTCATCCAAAAGAACCGTTTGTGTTGAAGAGATGCACAAATCCTGTTCTCACTTCGCATAGGGGTGTTCTATCTAAAACGTTTGTGATCAAGAGCTGCAAAAATCCTACTCGGCACATTTTCCCTTGGCTTCCTGGGGAAGCTGTCGGTTTGCATACGGGTGTTCTAAATAAAACGTTTGTGATGAGTGTTTCATATTTAAAAACCATTGACCTTTTTTTCAAAATAAAATCGTTTGATAAGTCTGTACATTAAGAGAGAAAAACGCAGGTTCGCTAAAACCATATCTTTCATTCAGACATACTGCGAATTTATATTCATATGATCGAGATACAGTATTATACCCAAGAAAAAAACTATTTCCAGAGGCGGCAGCTGAGGCGGCGTGCCGCGCCGTCGTCGTCGTTGTCGTCCTCCGGGACGCCGTTGATGAAGTCTTAAATGCAGCACAAAATGTTCTTCACATGTAAATCAAACATCATGTCATCGCGCGATCGACGGGCGAGGCGCGGGAGGACGGCAGCTAGCGGCGCTGAGAGGTAGCGGTCGACGACGGCGTCCGATACCGCTGAGGAGGGCGTGCGCACGGGCACAGGCGCGGCGAGTGCAGCCAAACACACGGGGACCAGCGCCGCGGTGGGTGGAGGGGCGTGCACGGGCACGGGCGCTGGCGCTGGCATGTACACGAGCTCGCGTGGGTCCGCAGAGACCCCGCTGACGCCCGCGGCTTCTAGCTCTACGATAGTGCTCGGCGACCAGCCCGTCAATGCTACGGGGATGGTCGTTGGTGCAGGGATGGGAGCTGGGACGGGAGCGGGGGGTAGCAACCGCCGTGTTCAGCTCGTTTTGGGCCATGTCCATGACGCCCCGTTCCTCCTTATTTTCTATCTCCTCCGGCTCGGAGTCGACTTCACCAAACTTGAAGACTAGTAGAAGATGATCCTTCTGCGCCATGGTGTCTGACTATAGATGTGGTGGAACAGTAAGGCCGTCGGTATTAAGCAGCGGCTCGGGCGCCATTAATTGAGAGGAAGGCAGGCAGCCATGGAAGTCAAAGGGCTCGCATTCCAGTGAGCCAACGCAGCGTACAGCTCGCACGCTTCCTGGTGTGCCTACGCATTGGAGGACAGCTTGCATGCCTCTCGGTCAGCCTGCACACCGGACTGCGCTTGCACGCCTCCCGTTCAGTCAAGCAACTGTCCACACGACACCTCCTATAGCCATTAAAACCAAGACACATGGCGTCACGTGAATGGTTAACAGAAGGCACACGGTTTGAATTATACAAACTATTGAGATATTAAAGTGGCAGCTATTTTTTCAAAATGCCTTTGTTGGCTGTTATTCGAGTGTGCCTTCTCTCAAAATGGACACGAAAAATACCACAGCATGTCAGGTGCCATTCCATGATAGCATGCCAAGTTTCATGAATTTCAGACGAGTTTTGGATTTACTAGAATTTAAAAACAAAGTATCTCAACGTTTTGCCGGCAATGAACGGCGCCCTGGTGTTTGAAATTCATTTCCATTTCTTGCATGGGACCTAAGCATGCACCCAAGGACAAAGATTTGATTTGTCAACCAATTTATATGCACTGGAGCATGTGCATGTAGTTCAAATTTGAATTATGCAGATAAATGCATTGTAAACTCAGTTAATGCATAAAAATGTCCAAACGAACCCCGAAAAATCCAAAAAGTTGACACAACACTCCTGTTGTTCTATGTTGACACGGTAAATTTTTTCAAAGCAATAAGAGGCAATGGATATCGTTTCGTCCCCAAAGGTGGGACGTTCCCTACCGAAACCATCATGCTTGTTGTGAGAAGCTCTGGTTTGTGAGAAGCATATACCCAAACCTGCCCCAAATGGGACAAATTTTTACCACGGCATGTTGATGCCGCCCCATGATAGCATGCTAAGTTTCATGAATTTCAGATGAGTTTTGGATAGACTAGAATTTAAAAACCAGGTATCTCAATGTTTGCAGCCGAGTGACGGTGGCAGGGTGTTTGACATTCATTACCATTTCTTGCATGGGACCTAAGCATGCAACCAAGGACATAGATTTGAATTTTTCAACCAATTTATACGCATTAGAGCATGTGCATGTAGTTCAAATTTGAATTATGCACATGAATGCATTGAAAACTCAGTTAATGCATAAAAATGTCCAAACGAACCACGAAAAATCCCCAAAATTGACACAATACTCCTATTGTTCTATGTTGACACGAGAATTTTTTTGAAAGCAATAAGAGGTAATGGATATCGTTTCGTCCCCAAAGGTGGGACGTTCCCTACCGAAACCATCAGGCTAGTTGTTAGAGGCTCTGGTTTGTGAGAAGCATATCCCCAAACCTACCCCAAATGGGACAACAAATTTACCACGGCATGTTGATGCCGCTCCATGATAGCATGCCAAGTTTCATGAATTTCAGACGAGTTTTGGATTTACTAGAATTTAAAAACCAGGTATCTCAATGTTTCCGGCCGAGTGATGGTGGCAGGGTGTTCCACATTCATTCCCATTTCTTGCATGGGACCTAAGCATGCAACCAAGGACACATATTTGAATTTTCAACCAATTTATATGCATTGGAGCATGTGCATGTAGTTCAAATTTTAATTATGCACATGAATGCATTGAAAACTCAGTTAATGCATAAAAATGCCCAAACGAACCCCGAAAAATCCCAAAAATTGACACAACACTCCTGTTGTTCTATGTTGACACGAGAAATTTTTTGAAAGCAATAAGAGGCAATGGATATCGTTTTGTTCCCAAAGGTGGGACGTTCCCTACTGAAACCATCAGGCTTGTTGTGAGAAGCTCTCGTTTGTGAGAAGCATATCCCCAAACCTGCCCCAAATGGGACGAAAAATTTACCACGGCATGTTGATGCCGCTCCATGACAGGATGCCAAGTTTCATGAATTTCAGACGAGCTTTGGATTTACTAGAATTTAAAACCAAGTATCTCAATGTTTGCGGCTGTGTGACGGTGGCAGGGTGTTTGACATTCATTCCCTTTTCTTGCATGGGACCTAAGCATGCAACCAAGGACACATATTTGAATTTTCAGCCAATTTATATGTGTTAGTGTAACATCCCAAATTTTCAATTTGGAATGTTATACATAGGTCATACATGCATATCATATTTTATTGCATTTTCGTTTCACGATCCTCGAAAATCCTAAGCAACTCAAGGACCCACAGAGAGAGCTGGGGATTTCACGTTCTTCATATTTGGATTTTATCAAATATTGAAACAAGGATCACTTTGGTTTTAATTATTTTTCTCTACGAAAATATTTCGAATTAAAATATATGAGAGGAGATAATATGACTTCTTCAAAATAAATGAAATATTGGAGGAAAAATATTAAAATCAATAAATAAATTTTATTTGGATTTTATTGCAATTTTATTTGAATTAGGAAAAATACGCATCTTTCAAAATTGCATTAGAGGCCCAAATAAATGTTCACTTTGTCCGGAATATTATTACAGGACCATGAAAATTTATTTCAGGATTTTTGGACTCCGTTTAGTATTTCTTTTATTTGTTTTTCCGCGTCAGGATTTATTAAAAAAAGAGGTAACCAACTTACCGGGCCGTGTCCGACCGGGACCCTTAGCCCGGCCGGCCTTTATAAGCCGGGAGGCCCGAGGCCCCGCCCCAAGCCGCCAGCCCGGCCCAAACCCTAGCCCCGCCTCGATCCCTGCGCCGCGCCGCCGCCGCCCGCGTCGCCGCCGCGCTGCCGTCCCGCACAGCCGCCGCGCCGCCGTCCCGCCACTGCCGCTGACCTCGCCGGAGGTAGCCGCCGCCACCATTCATCGGTTTTCTTAGAAAAACCCGATCGGTTTTTTTAAACCCTAGATCTAGTTTTTTATAGATCAGTTCGGTTTTTTTTCGGTTTAGTTATTTTGCGGACGTTCGTCCATACGTTTGTTTTAACGAACGTTGTTCATCCGTTAGCCACAGACAGCGAACGTTCGTTCGTTAGCCTGTTCGTCAGTTTTCTTTTTCCAGGGTTTTTCCGCGATAATTTTCGATTGCGATTTCTGCCCTAATCTTCGATCTAGTATAACTTTTCGCTCGTTTATCCTAATCAGGTGAAACAAGCGCGCAGATCTTCGTTTCGAAGCCCTCTTTCTATTTAACAAACTTGAACAAGATTTTGGTACTGTAAAATTTGATTTTAGTCCAGATTAGTAATGGGATCTTGTTTCCTTTGTAGTTTGATTCTCGTTGCTCCGTTTGATTTGATTCTTTTTGCAAACCGGAGTTCTTCAGTTGAACTGTCTGGTTAGATCTTCTTATTTGAGATTTACCCATGCATCTTTGCTTGATTGCTTATGAATGCTATTGTTTGTTTGCAATAGAGTTCCCAGAGTGCGAAGCGTGCTACTATGAGTCTCTAGGATTTGCAGATCGTCAGCAAGGCAAGTAACACATTGATCATACTCTTTCATACCCAGTTTTTATGCATTAGTTACAATCCTCAAACCCTGCATGATTAGGAGGTGATTAACTTGTGGGTTTTGGGAAGTAGTTGATGAGGTAGAACATATTACCTGTTTTATTATCAAACCCTTGGGAGTTACTTCTACGTTATGCTTTTATCGCTATGCTATGCTCGTAGACGTGGATTGGGTTTGAGTGTATCCATGACAGATGTGAGTTGTTAATTAATGGTTCAATTTAAGCTGGCAACTTTAATACACATCTGGGTGGATTGTTGGTTTTGGGCACCTGGGGTTATACTAGTGTTGTCCTAGGAGATCCCGGGGTTATACCGTGTGATCCTCCTATGGTCCGCCACCCAGACTCAAAGGGATCATAAGATTATCCATGCTAGAAACTTCTGTGTGCAGCCACAAGCTATTATGGGCTCTAGCATAGTTGAGTATGTTGCATGACCTCTTCCAGTGGTAGGCTAGCAGATGTAGGGGATGTAGGTTGGTACTGTCTACCCGGGGTTAGAGTTAATGCTTCTGAAAGACTGTGTCTCGGTCATCCATTTCTCAAACACCATGTAGTGCGAGAAATCCAACGGAGGAGATCGAATCTTGTGGGGAAAGTGCGCAAACCTCTGCAGAGTGTACAAACAAATCATGGTTAGCCGTGTCCTTGGTTATGGACGTCTTGAGTATCTGGTATTTGAATTATTGATTTGATCTCATCACTCTAAATTAATTTTGGGTTGATAAATTACTTTTAATTGGGATTGAGATGGGGGTACCATTCTCAATGTTTCAACCACCATGATAGTTAAATAAAGTATATTCCTTTGTTGTAGGAAAAAATTGGCTTTTCGCAAAACATTATAACCATAGAGCCTCCACCAGCCATATATGCATGTAGTGATAGCATTTACCTATTCATTATTCTACTGTGTTATATTGCCAGCATATTCCATGTGCTGACCCATTTTCGGGCTGCAACATATCATGTTGCAGACTTTTCAGACGAGGAGTAAGGTGCGATAGGTCATTTGTAATGCACTCAGCTATGCCGTTGGAGTTGATGGACTCACTTTATCTTCCAAGGCTTTCGTTGTTATCTTATTAGATGGCCTTAAGACATATTTATTGTAATAAGTTCTCTTTTGAGACATTCGATGTAATAAGTGTGTGATTGCTACTCTAACATAAATCCTTCGAGTACTGTGTGTGTCAGCATTACCGATCCAGGGATGACACTGAACACAGAGACTTGACCGTCTGAGGTCGGGTCGCTACAAATTTTAATTATGCACATGAATGCATAGAAAACTCAGTTAATGTATAAAAATTTCCAAGCGAACCCCAAAAAATCTCAAAAATTGACACAACACTCCTGTTGTTCTATGTTGACACTAGGAGAAAATTTGAAATCGAGAAGAGGCAACGGATATCGTATCGTCCAGAAAGGTGAAACGTTCCCTACCGAAACCATCACACTTGTTGTGAGAAGCTCTGGTTTATGATAAGCTTATACCCAAACCTGCCCAAATGGGACAAAATTTGTACCACTGCATGTTGATGCCGCTCCATGATAGCATGCCAAGTTTCATGAATTTCAGACAACTTTTGGATTTACTAGAATTACAAAAGCAAGTACGTCGATGTTTGCCGGAGAGCCACAGTGTCGTGGTGTTCGAAATTCATCCCCATTTCTTGCACGGGACATAAGCATAAACCCATGGACACATATATGATTTTACAACCCATGTTGGTGCACCGGAGCATGTGCATGTAGTTTAATTTTGAATTGTGCACCTGAAATGGCTAGAAAACCAATTTAATGTATAAAATGTCCAAACGAACCCTGAATAATTCCAATTATTTTACGACACACATATAGTTGCATGTTCACTGCAGATAAAAGGTCTAGCAATTGAAACACCGTCCATTGCCGCTGTGACCCGATTATGTAATTCAAATCAAGATGAAAAATCAAGTAGATCCCACACTGTTTATTATCACCGTCAGTGTATAGTACGCCTATGGCTTACGCGAGAAGGTGCGTGATGACTCACAAGTACAGGGGATCAATTGTAGCTCTTTTCGATAAGTAAGAGTGTCGAACCCAACGAGGAGCAGAAGGAAATGACAAGTGGTTTTTAGTAAGGTAATGTCTGCAAGTGCTGAAATTGTAAGTAGCGAGTAGTTTGATAGCAAGATAATTTGTAACGAGCAAGTAACGATAGTAACAATAAGCATGCAGCAAGGCATTAGAATTACTCCAAAAAGCATTATTATGGATAGAACATTATAAATAACAGTAAGAAAACATGATGCAAAATGGACGTATCAACTCCCCCAAGCTTAGACTCGCTTGTCCTCAAGCGAAAACCAAAATCGAAAAACATGCCTACATGCTTTGAGCGAGAGGTGTCGATAAAAACAAAATAGAGAGATAGAAGCATCATGTTGATTATTATAGCAGCAACAAAATTAAACATAAGAATTTTATCATAAAACTTGCATCATATACTTCCCATGAATAAGTAACAGTTCATCACATAATCGAAGTATAAAGCAAAAAACTCTATTGGAAACCAACAAACTATGTCCTCAGTCAACTTTGCAACTACAATTCATCATCTTTTCAGGAAGAGTCACATGTCAGAGCCTTTTAAGCAAGTCCACATACTCAACCATCATATAGTCTTCTATGATTGCTAACACTCACCTCGTCCCCATGAGCAAAACGTCTCGACCAGACACATAGAAAGATAGGGGTTTATAGTTTCGCCTCCCAACATACTCACCTCAAGGGTGATGTCAACAATAATAAATCATTCTATCTTTATTCAACTGGACATATGTGCCTAGATCTTTCCTCACCACATGATGCTTGCCAAAAGAGAAAATAAAAAGGAATGGAAGGAAAACTTTGACTCTTTGCATAAAAGTAAATACATAAAAGTAAAGGATAGGTCCTTCGCAGAGGGAAGTAGAGGTTGCCATGCGCTTATTTGTTTGTAGGCTCAATCCCTTAGTTCAAAAGAACGTCATGTTGCATTGCCCCTTAAGATGACAACCTTTATTATGCAGTCTGTCGCTTTTATTCTTTGTCATCCATGTTCGTGCAATGCTCAATTTTCTCCTACACTAAACAATCTCACACATTTAGAAGCAATTTTTATTGCCTTTTTGCACCGATGACAACTTACTTGAGGGATCTTGCTCAATCCCTAGGTAGGTATGTTGGACAGTCAAAAAAGATTTGGGTTTATGGGTTTTTGGATGCACAAGTAGTGTCTCTACTTAGTGCGGAATTTTTGGCTAGCAAAGATAGGGGCAAGCACCACATGTTAAAGGATCTATGACAATATGACTTCTATGTGAATATAAACAAACATAAACCATTACGTTGTCTTCCTTGTCCAATGTCAACAATTTTGGCATATAATATTTTGACGAGGGCTCACAATCACAAAAGATTTCTAGGATAGTATATTTATATGTGAATCTTCTCTTCCCTTATTAATTCTTTCATGAGTTGCATCATTGACTAATGCTATGTTTGTCAATCTCTAATAAAATTTTCTTACTTATACTTTTCGGTGGAAGATCTCCTTGCACTTCCGGGCTTGCTCGATTGTTCGATGATCCCATGGCTTGATGAGGATTAGGGTGAGTGGAGATGCCAGCTAGTGTACCCCTTTCGGAGGCTGGAGGGTGAATCCCAAAGGGACTTTCCTCTTCTCCCTCCATAGCAACCTCTTCAGCTTCATCCCTCCTTAGATCTTCCTGAACCAACCTTATGTCCCCTTATCCATTGTTGAAGGGTGAGGGATTCATGACGCTGGTCTAGTTGTCAGAAAACAGCAAGAAAAGAGAACAGAGGATTTCCTCCATGATACGGTGGTTAACAGGTTCGGGAAGTATATATAGATTTTTTTATCTTGGAGGACAAGTACATGGAAGAAAAATGGAGTACGGAAGGTGTCCCAAGTGGGCACAACCCACCTGGGCGCGCCAGGCATGCCTGGCGCGCCTGGTGTCTTGTTCCCACCAGGGGACGCTTCCTGGTAGTTTCTTTATTTCCAAGATTCTAAAATATTCCAAAACTGATAAAAAATATTTTTGGGGATTTTTCGGAGTCCGTTACTTACCGTATCATGTACCTCCTTATTTTGACGATTCTGGAGTGTTCCAGAAGGACTCTTTTATGTGTTCTTCTGGTGTCAAAGTTTGGATAATATTGCTTTCAACATTAATAGGCGTACATGAGATATAATGCTTTATTCGTTGTCCATTGACAACCTTCGGATTAGTACCTTCAGAATTATTTATTTTGATGCCACCGGACCGGTAAACCTCCTGGATGACATATGGGCCTTCCCATTTCGAGAGGAGCTTCCCTGCAAAAAATCTAAAACGAGAGTTGTACAAAAGAACATATTCTCTGACTTTAAACTCACGCTTTTGGATTCTTTTGTCATGCCATCTTTTAACCTTTTATTTGAATAACTTTGCATTTTCATAATCTTGGGTTCTCCATTCATCTAAAGAGCTTATATCAAATAACCTCTTTTCACCAGCAAGTTTGAAATCATAGTTGAGTTCTTTCACTGCCCAGTATGCTTTATGTTCTAACTCAAGAGGCAAATGACAAGCTTTTCCATAAACCATTTTAGAAGGAGACATACCCATCGAATTTTTATATGCTGTTCTGTAAGCACAAAATGCATCATCTAATTTCTTAGACCAATTCTTCCTGGACCTATTAACAGTCTTCTGCAAAATTAATTTTATTTCTCTATTGCTAAGTTCAACTTGACCACTAAGCTGAGGATGATAGGGTGATGCAATTCTATGGTTAACATCATACTTGGCAAGCATTTTACAAAAAGCACCATGAATAAAGTGTGAACCACCATCAATCATTAAATATCTAGGGACTCCAAACCTTGGGAAAATAACTTCCTTAATTATTTTAATAGAGGTGTTGTGATCAGCACTACTAGTTGGAATAGCTTCTACCCATTTGGTAACATAATCAACAACAACTAAAATATGTGTATACCCATTAGAGGAAGGAAAAGGTCCCATGTAATCAAATCCCCAAACATCAACTGGTTCAACAGCAAGTGAATTCATAAGCATTTCTTGACGCTTACCGATATTACCTATTCTTTGGCATTCATCACAAGATGAGACATACTTATGAGCATCCTTGAAGAGAGTAGGCCAATAAAATCCAGACTGCAATACCTTATGAGCAGTTCTATCTCCAGCATGATGCCCTCCATAAGCCTCGGAGTGACATTTCCGTAAGATTTGTCCCTATTCATGCTCAGGTACACAACGTCTAATAATACCATCTACTCCTTCTTTATAAAGATGTGGGTCATCCCAAAAGTAATGTCTTAAATCATAGAAGAATTTTTTCTTTTGTTGGTATGTAAAGCTAGGTGGCAAATATTTAGCAACGATGTAATTAGCATAGTCAGCATACCAAGGAGTACCATTAGCAACATTTATTGCAGCTAACTGCTCATCAGGGAAACTATCATCAATAGGAAGTGGGTCATCAAGCACATTTTCAAGCCTAGACAAGTTATCAGCTACGGGGTTCTCAACTCCTTTTCTATCAATGATATGTAAGTCGAATTCTTGTAACAAGAGAACCCAACAAATAAGTCTAGGTTTAGCATCTTTCTTTTCCATAAGATATTTAATAGCAGCATGGTCTGTGTGAACAGTTACTTTGGAATCAATAATATAAGGTCTAAACTTATCACAAGCAAACACCACTGCTAAGAATTCTTTTTCAGTTGTAGCATAATTTCTTTGAGCACTGTCTAGAGTATTACTAGCATAATGAATAACATTCAATTTCTTATCAACTCTTTGTCCTAGAACAGCACCAACAGCATAATCACTAGCATCACACATAATTTCAAAATGCATGTTCCAATCAGGTGGTTGAACAATAGGTCAGAAATTAAAGCTTTCTTGAGTGTTTCAAAGGATTCAAGACAATCATCATCAAAAACAAAAGGAATATCCTTTTGCAAAAGATTAGTAAGAGGCCTAGAAATTTTAGAAAAGTCTTTGATAAATCTCCTATAGAAACCAACATGACCTAGGAAACTACGAATACATTTCATGTCCTTAGGACATGGCATTTTCTCAATTGCATCAACCTTAGCTTGGTCCACTTCAATACCTCTTTCAGAAATTTTATGACCCAAGACAATGCCTTCATTAACCATAAAGTGGCACTTCTCCCAATTCAAGACAAGATTTGTTTGTTCACATCTCTGCAAACCTTGATCAAGATTGCTTAAACAATCATCAAAGGACTTCTCATAAACAAAGAAGTCATCCATGAAAACTTCAACAATCTTTTCACAAAAATCAGAGAATATAGCCATCATGCATCTTTGAAAGGTACCAGGTGCATTACATAAACCAAAAGGCATACATCTATAAGCATAGGTTCCAAAAGGACAAGTAAAAGTAGTCTTTTCTTGATCAGGTTGAGAAACAGGTATATGTGAAAAGCCAGAATATTCATCAAGGAAGCAAAAGTGTGTGTGCTTAGATAATCTTTCAAGCATTTGATCAATAAAAGGCAAAGGGTAATGATCTTTTTCTAGTAGCTTTATTTAATTTTCTGAAATCAATTACCATTCTATAGCCTGTGACAATTCTTTGTGGAATAAGGTTATTCTTATCATTAGGAACAACAGTAATACCACCTTTCTTAGGGACACAATGAACAGGACATACCCATCTACTATCAGCTATAGGATAGATTATACCTGCTTCTAGAACTTTTAATATTTCCGTTCTTACCACTTCCTTCACCTTCGGATTTAACCGACGTTGGTGATCAACAACAGGTTTAGCATCAGGTTCCATATTAATTTTGTGCTGACATAGAGGGGGACCAATGCCCTTTAAATCATCAAGAGTATATCCAATAGCAGCCCGGTGCTTCCTTAGAACTTTCAATAATCTTTCTTCTTCATGTTCTGAAAGGTTAGCACTAATAATAACAGGATATATCTTCTTTTCATCAAGATAAGCATATTTCAAAGTGTCTGGCAATTGTTTTAAATCAAACACAGGATCACCTTTAGGTGGAGGTGGACCTCCTAGAGTTTCAATAGGCAAATTGTGCTTAAGAAGAGGACGTTGTTCAAAGAAAATCTTATCTATTTCATTTCTTTCATGCATATGTAAATCATTTTCATGGTCTAGCAAGTATTATTCTAAAGGATCAGTAGGTGGCACAACAATAGAAGCAAGACCAATTAATTCATCCTTACTAGGCAATTCTTTTTCATGATGATTTCTACTAAACTTGGAAAAATTAAACTCATGAGACTCATCACCAAAGCTAACACCAACAGTTTGTTTCTTGCAATCTATCTTAGCATTAACTATGTTCAAGAAAGGTCTACCAAAGATAATGGGACAGAAGTCATCTTGTGGGGAACCAAGAACAAGAAAATCAGTAGGATATTTTATTTTCGCACACAAGACTTCAACATCTCTAATAATCCCACAAGGTGATATGGTGTCTCTATTAGCAAGTTTAATAGTAACGTCTATGTCTTCTAACTCTGCAGGTGCTATGTCTTTTTTAATTTCTTGATATAAAGTGTAAGGAATAGAACTCACATAGCACCCATGTCACATAAACCATGATAACGGTGATCTCCTATTTTAACTAAAATGACAGGCATGCCAACAACTGGTCTATGTTTATCCCTTTTATCGGGTTTCACAATTCTATCAGCTTCTACACAGAAGTAAATAACAAGCCCATCTATATCTTCTTCCAAGAGATCTTTAACCATAGCAACATTAGGTTCTACTCTAATTTGTTCATCTGGTTTAGGTGTTCTAACATAGCTTTTGTTAACCACAGTTGAAACTTTAGCATGCTCCTTTATCCTAACAGGAAAAGGGGGTTTCTCAATATAAGCAGTAGGAACAACTGGATCAACATTATAGAGTATAGTTTCTTCTTTAACTGGTACCGGTTCTTTAATTTCTTCTTTAATAGGTGGGTGATATTTAAACCACTTCTCCTTAGGGAGTTCAACATGAGTGGCAAGTGATTCACAAAAGGAGGCTACTATCTCAGAGTCAAGTCCATATTTAATGCTAAACTTTTGAAAAGCATCGGTATCCATAAAAGATTTAACACAATCATACTAAAGCTTAATACCTGACTCTTTACCTTCGTCGAGTTCCCAATATTCAGAGTTGCGTTTAATTCTTTCCAAAAGATCCCACATAGTTTTCTTCATAAAAGAACCAGCAAAAGAAGTATCCAGCATGGTTTGATCATTACGAGAAAGCCGAGCATAAAAGTTCTGAATAATAATTTCTCTTGAGAGCTCATGATTGGGGCATGAATATAACATTCACTTAAGCCTCGCCCAAGCTAGAGTGATACTTTCTCCTTCACGAGGCCAAAAATTTTATATATAATTCCGATCACAATGAACTAGATGCATAGGATTAAATTTTTGGTGGAACTCCAATTTTAATCGATTCCAATTCCATGATCCAATATCATCGCATAGCCTATACCATGCCAATGTATTTCCCTTCAAACATAAAGGGAAAACCTTTTTCATCACCTCATCTCTGGGTAAACCTGCAAGCTTGAACAATCCACAAATTTGTTCTACATATATCAAGTGCATATCAGGATGTTCGGTTCCATCTCCTGCATAAGGATTAGCTAGCAGTTTTTCAATCATACCCGAAGGAATTTCATATTCAATATTTTCAGTCGGTGCAGTAGGTTGAGGGGTAGCTAATTGTAGTTTTGGACGAGGTGAAGATACCCCGAACAAACCGTCAAAGGATTGTTTTCCATAGTAACGAGTGCAATAAATTTCAGCACACTATATAAATGTTTCCTTACCAAATTCCACTTACCAAAGGCGCTTCACTCCTCGGCAATGGCGCCAGAAAATAGCCTTGATGACCCACAAGTATAGGGGATCAATTTTAGCTCTTTTCGATAAGTAAGATGTCGAACCCAACAAGGAGCAGAAGGAAATGACAAGCGGTTTTCAGTAAGGTAATGTCTGCAAGTGCTGAAATTGTAAGTAGCGAGTAGTTTGATAGCAAGATAATTTGTAACGAGCAAGTAACGATAGTAACAATAATTATGCAGCAAGGTTGCCCAATCCTTTTGAGGCAAAGGACAGGCCAAAACGGTCTCTTATGATAAGCAAAGCGTTCTTGAGGGTACACGGGAATTTCATCTAGTCACTTTCATCATGATGGTTCGATTTGTGTTCGCTACTTTGATAATTTGATATGTGGGTGGACCGGTGCTTAGGTGCTGTTCTTACTTGAACAAACATCTTACTTATGATTAACCCTCCCGCAAGCATCCGCAACTGCGAGAAAAGTATTAAGAATAAATTCTAACCATAGCATTAAACTTTTGGGTCCAATCGGTCCCTTACGGAATAGTGCATAAACTGGGGTTTAAGCTTCTGTCACTCTCGCAACCCACCATCTATTTACTAATCCACAATGCATTCCCTTAGGCCCAAGTATGGTGAAGTGTCATGTAGTCGATCTTCACATGACACCACAAAGGGAATCACACCATACATACTATGAAAATATCGAACACATATCAAATTCACACGATTACTTGCAACATGATTTATCCCGCGACCTCAAGAACAAAAGTAACTACTCACAAATAATGAACGTGCTCATGATCAGAGGAGTATTAAATAGCATCATGGATCTGAACATATAATCTTCCACCAAATAAACCATATAGTAACCAACTACAAGATGTAATCAACACTACTAGTCACCCCCTAGCACCAATTATAGTTCCGGTAACAAGATTGAATACAAGGGATTAACTAGGGTTTGAGATGAGATGGTGCTGGTGAAGATGTTGATGGAGATTGCCCTCCCCAAAATGGAAGAGTTGTTGGTGATGATGATGACGATGATTTCCCTCTCCGGGAGGGAAGTTCCCCCGGCAGAATCGCTCCACCGGAGGGCAAAAGTGCTCCTGCCCAAGTTCCGCCTCGAGACGGCGGCACTCCGTCCAGAAAGCTTATATACCAGAAGATGGGAACCGGAGGTGCGCCAAGGAGGCCACAACCCACCAGGGCGCGCCTGGGGGGCCTGGCACGCCCAGGTAGGTTCTGCCCACCTGGTGCCCCCCCTCTGGTGTTTATTGGCTCCAGTATTTCTTAAATAATCCATAAAAAATCTATGTCAAGTTTCAACTCATTTGGAGTTGTGCAGAATAGGTAGCCTGACGTAGCTTTT
This sequence comes from Triticum aestivum, assembly GCF_018294505.1. Lineage (NCBI taxonomy): Eukaryota > Viridiplantae > Streptophyta > Magnoliopsida > Poales > Poaceae > Triticum > Triticum aestivum. Next base: position 132,321,770 of record NC_057805.1, on the reverse strand, counting down.
TCAGGTCCAGATTTCCAGCTGCTGGAATTCTCTCTCTTTGTGTGTTCCTTGCTAATTATGAGAGAAAAGGCATTAGAATTACTCCAAAAGGCATTATTATGGATAAAAACATTATAACTAATAGTAAGAAAACATGATGCAAAATGGACGTATCAGTGCGTCGACTACAGTCCACAACCGGCGTTGATACGTCTCCAACGTATCTATAATTTATGAAGTATTCATGCTGTTATTTTATCATTCTTGGATATATTTTTTTTTGAAGAAATCGACAGTGGGAGAGGCTCCCACTGACTTTGTATTACTCACAAAGGAACAATTACATATGTGTTACAAGGGGTTTTTGTGGCCCCCCGGCCATCCTAACTTTCCACGGTCCTAGTGACCCAAATTTACAATGTAATCAGACAGGAAAGGATGAAGTTCCTCTCGGCAGTTATGTGTTAGCTGCTCCAAGAGATGCTTGAATCTAGCTAGCCATGCTCCATAGGAGTGCTGAATCCCTCTAAAGTGTTGATTGTTTCTCTCCATCCAAAGACTCCAAGCAGCCAACAGAAAGATATCCATGAAGAGAGGTTGTCTCCAATTATCCCTACCTCCATGCAGAAGAGCCAGTCTATTGTCATCTGTCGGCCATGTCATTCCAACTACATCCCAGCAGCGCTGACTAAAGGGGCAATTGAAGAACAGATGTTCCACCGTTTCCTCTTGAGGGTTTTGACAAAACATGCATGCATAGTTGCCCCCCACGACAATAAAATGCCTGCGTTTGAGCATATTCCTGGTATTCAGACGATCAACTAGGAGTAGCCATCCAAACATCTTGAATTTGATCGGGCTTTTAGCTTTCCAGAGCCATCCAAACGCCTCATCTGCCACAACCTATTTATAGCAGTGGTTGTAGAACTTCTTGGACGAAAAACGCCCGAGCATGCATTCCCAGACATCACAGCTATCGGAGGCCAGCCGATTTTGCGGCAGCCCCTCCTGGATCTCTTTGATTTCCTCTCTCGCCTGGGTCGAGAGAGGTAGACTAAAAATCATGGCTGGGTCAGTTGCAGTGAGAACCTTAGCAATGGAGTCGTCCTCATTCAAGCAAAAAGAAAAGGCTCGTGGGTATATGTCCATTATTGGGGAATCCTGAGTATTATCAAACCAAACATCTTTCCAGAACAGAGCACTAGAGCCATCCCCGGGGGTGATTTTAGTGATCCCTCGGAAGATCCCACTGAGCTGCATCACATCTTTCCACCAGAAAGAGCCCACCACTTCAGATGCATGCGGTATCTTGTTTCTGTAGTAGGCATCCCAAACAAGCTCCACCCAGGGAACATCTTCATGATTATAGAACTTGAATAAATATTTTAGGAGGAGGGCTACATTCTGTCTTTTAAGATCAATAACACCAAGACCTCCGCAGCGTTTTGGGCGGCAGACAAGTTCCCAGGCCGCAAGAGAGTTATTTTTTACCCTGTCGTCAGAGTTTTTAGCCCAGAGGCAATATCTACGCAGCTTGTCCAGATGTTCAATCACCTTTGGATGCATTTTGATGGTGCACATTGCATATATCATCATCGAAGTCACAACTGAATTGACCAAAGTCAGTTTAGCCCCGGATGACATGAGTGACAGCGCAGTGGATGTCTTCCGCTCAACTGCATGAACCAGCGGCATAAGATTAAGGACACTGGGCCTCGTTGTGCCCATAGGCAGGCCGAGGTATGTGAAGGGCATGGAACCAACAGAGCAACCAAAAACCCCACCAAGTTCACAAGCACGTCGGTGATCAATGTTAATGGGTATGAGAGTTGATTTCTGAAAATTGATCTTCAGCCCAATGGAAGTAGCATAATCTTCTAGGATAGCTTTCATATGGGCAGCCTGCACGGGACATGCCTGCATAACTAGAATCGTGTCGTCAGCGTATTGGACAACCGGGAAGTCACCCGCCCTATCACGGGGGAGAGGAAGATCAAGCAGTCCTCGAGTAAAAGCATCGTTAACTGCTGCTTGGAGGAGATCAGCCGCCAGGACAAAGATCAACGGTGAGAGAGGGTCCCCCTGGCGCACTCCACACTTACAGTTAAATTTTCGACCAGGGACTCCATTAAGGAGTACAGAAGAAACCCCCGAGCCAAAGATCATATTCATCCAACCAAGCCATTTGTCATCAAAACCCATGTGTTTCATAATTGCCATCATGGGGGCGTGCTCAATAGTGTCAAACGCCTTGGCAAAGTCTAGTTTGAGGAGGATGTTTTCCCTCGCTGAGGTATGGCATTGATGGATGTATTCAAACGACCACGCTAGGCAATCTTGGATTGTCCTCCCTTTGAGGAAACCGTACTGATTCTTATGTATGATCCTGAGGATGACTTTCTGTAGCCGATTTGCCAAGATCTTAGTGATGATTTTCAGACAACAATTCAGTAAAGTAATTGGTCTATAATCATTTGCAGTTTCTGGAGAAGAGTTCTTTGGGATCAAGGTGATATACCCCTCACTAATACTGGTTATATCTAGCCCTCCGGCATGAAAAGCATGGCACAATTCATAGAAGTCCGACTTGATGATCTGCCAGCAGCTCTTAAGGAAGCAACCATTAAAACCATCAGGGCCCGGAGCCCGATCACTCGGCATTTCCTTAATAACATTGTCAATCTCTTCATTGGAAAAAGGTGCCGACAAGTGCTCCAGTCCTTCAATCCGACGGATGATTCTGGAAAGATCAAAACGCATGTGAGTGGGTTTAGAAGAACCCAAACGTTCCTTATAGGTTTTGAACAACACCCCTTCCTTGCCAACATGGTCATGTATTTCCACATCGCCATCACGAAGCATGGCGATAGAGTTATGTCTGTATCTCTCCGTGGCCAGGGATTGAAAGAGTTTGGTATTTTCATCCGCAAATCTGAAGTATCTGATCGTGCATCTCTTCCTCCAGTATTCATTCTGAAACTGTAACAATGTCTGCAAGTGAGATTTCAAAATTTTCCTGAAGTTTGATTCCTGGATAAATAGAGGTCTTTTGTCCTCGAGATTATCCATCGTAGCTAAAGAATCATTGCTGTTTTGAATTAGGATTTTCAGCTTTGAGATATCCCTGCTCCATCTCTTGAGATCATACCTCAGAGTTTTCAGTTTTTTACAAATGCGGACGGCAGCGTTCGGGGCATGGCATGCCTTGGACCAGGAGGCGGCAACCACCTCCATAACCCAGAATGGTTAATCCAAAAATTCTCAAAACGGAAGAGTTTGGACTTGGGGATAGAGGACTCAATTGTAACCACACATGGAATATGATCAGACACCGGTTTTCCTAATGGCAAGACCATTGTGTTTGGGAATGAGGTGGTCCAGCAAGAGGACGAAAAGAACCAGTCAAGCTGTTCCAGTAAGGGGTCGTCTTATTCTTGGATATTTTACAATCATTTTATAGAAACTTTATATCATTTTTTGGGACTAACCTATTAACCCAGTGCCCAGTGCTAGTTGCTATTTTTTGCTTGTTTTTACATCACAGGAAATCAATACCAAACGGAGTCCAAATGCAATGAAACTTCACGGAGATTTTTTATGGACCAGAAGACCAACAGTGGGCCAAAGAAGCACCGGGGGGTCCTCCGAGGGGGGCACAACCCACCAGGGCGCGCCTGGGCCCCCAGGCGCGCCCAAGTGGGTTGTGCCCACCTCGATGGTCTCCCGCACCCCCTCTTTGCACTACAAATTCACAAATATTCCAAAACCCTTCGGGGTTAACCTAGATCAGAAGTTTTGCCGCCGCAAGGCTCTGTAGCCGCCGAAAACCAATCTAGACCCTTTCCGGCACCCTGCTCGAGGGGGGAATCATCACCGGTGGCCATCTTCATCATCCCGGCAGCCACCACGATGAGGAGGGAGTAGTCCACCCTAGGGGCTGAGGGTTTGTACCAGTAGCTATGTGTTTAATCTCTCTCTCTCTCGTGTTCTTCAGATGTCATGATCTTGATGTATCGCGGGCTTTGTTAATATAGTCGGATCATATGGTGTTTTCCCCCTCTCTGTCTTGTTGTGATGAATTGAGTTTTCCGTTTGAGATTTCGTTGTTATCGGATTGAATACTTTTATGGATTTGAGAACACTTGATATATGTCTTGCAATTGAATACTTGTGGTGACAATGGGGTATTGCATTGATTCACTTGATATATGTTTCGGCACTCAACTCGCAGATTCCCGAGGTGAAATTGGGGTAATCTATGCATAGGGGTTGATGCACGTTCTTGTCTTTGTTTCTCTGGAAGAAATCTTGGGGCACTCTTTGAAGTTCTTTGTGTTGGATTGAGTATTATGAATATGAATTTGCTTTGGTGTTATTTTAGTACGAACTCTAGGATAGATGAAACGGAAAGAATAGCTTTGTGTTATATTAGTACGAACTCTTGAATAGATCGAACGGAAAGAATAGCTTTGAGGTGGTTTCGTACCCTACAAACAATTTATTCTTATGTTCTTCGCTAGATAGGAGCTCAAGCAGCATTTGGCAGCGGAGAAGCAAATCGCGGCCGCACGCGCGGATGAGGTCACGATGGCTGCCATTCGTGCTGACCCCCTGATCTTGGAGGAGCACCTTGCCATTTGCTAGCTACGCCGGTTAAGCATGCTCGGTTTACCCGTTGCGTGTGCTGCTCCTGCCTTTCCTTCACAAATTCTAGTGAATTGTGCTATCTGATTTTACAATGCAATCTGTTGCTCTAGTGTATATGTTCTATATGTGGTGCAGTGTGGTGCTCACTTATTAACTTTTTGGTTAATTAGTTGTCGTCTTCAGTTAACTGTTTGGTTCAATTCTACAAATGTGATGTTCAATTCTTCAAGCTGCAATTTTGTATTATCTTCCATGTGAGAAATAAATCGAATTTATCTTTATAAAATACATGAGAAACGTATACAATTGCTATATTTCCAACTTGTCAAGCATGCTTGGTTTGGTTATACATTGTGCAATGAGGTGCTCAGTTAATGTTTGGTTCATTTGTATTGTGGTGTTTAGTTAACTGTTTGGTTCAATTCTGCAATGCGATGTTCAATAGTTGTGGGTGCATTTTGTTATTGTATAACATGTGAGGAATAAATTGAATTTGGCTGCAGTAAATATATGAGAATCAAATACACTTGCTATATTTCCAAGTTGTTAAGCATGCTTGGTTTGGTTAACAGTCTGATCTTCTATTAGGCGTATGTTATATTGTGCAATGTGGTGCACAGTTAATGTTTAGTTCATTTGTTGTGGTGTTTAGTTAACTGCTTGGTTCAATTCTGCAATGCGATGTCCAATTGTCGTGGGTAGAATTTTGTATTATTGTGCATGTGAGGAATAAATCGAATTTGGCTGCACTTAATACATGAGAAACATATACAAGTGCTATATTTCCTAGTTCTTAATCATGCTTGGTTTGGATAAATGGGTTTTCCATGTGGCTTGAATTAATCTGATGAATCTGCAATGTGCTTATTTTTCATCAACATATTTTACTGATAGCATGTGAACCCTTAATTAACCTGATGACTAACTACCTTATATGTGTTGCAGGGAAACAATTGGAAGCACTGAGGTTTACAATCGAGGTTAGCACGTGCATGGTCCGTTGTCTAATATCACATTATTGTGCAATTGCAGGAACCATTCTAATAATTAAGTTTTTAACAATTTGGTCTCGCACATGTAGGTCCTGCTGTCAGAGGTTTTGACCCACTGTTCGACCCTTTTTGCATATGGGGAAATGAGTTGTCCATGAATATCAATCAAGTCAAGAAACTCAAGAGGATTCTTAGAATAAAGAAATTAGCGACAAAAAACAACAAGATCTTTGTCTGCACAATGAAGAAGACATCAGTTCACTACAAGATGGTACTAACTATTATACCTTGCCTTTTTTATTCCTTTGCCCCATTTCCAATATACAGAAGATATTTACGCACATCCTTGATTTCAGGCCTTTCCAAAGCAGTTCACTGATAATTACCTCTCAAACCACCTCTATGGTCAGGAGGCGAGGAAGGTTTTCATACAACACCTATGGTTTAATATTGAAGTGTTCCTGAAGAGGACGAAGGACGGACGGTCAATCATCCACAGGCACTGGCCTAAAGTTGCAAAGACCTTCAACATGAATGAAGGCTCAATATTTGCCTTCCGCTTCAGCAGTTTTCCATATGAGATGCATCTGTCTATATACCGTCTATGATGCTAATTTCGTAATGTTCTACATGTTGCATGTGAAACTTGGTGCTGGTGCAGTTGTGTAATGGGGTAGCTGAGTGCTGAAGCTATATCATGTTGTACTCTGATGTATTTCAATTATGAAATCCTGCTTCCTTAATATGGAAATGAAATATATTATGTGCTTAATATGAATGTCAATTAGATTAATAAATGGATTATTAATAATAGGGCAATTAGCCTGCTGATGGTGAATTAGCCTGCTAATTGGGTTTTGCTAGTGCAAACGGTTATTGGGAAAATACCGTGGGCGATGACCTCAGGCAATGCACACAGTTTCTAGGAATAAACCGTGTTGGATCAATGAATAAGCACACACGACCTTCTCTTGAAAACTGTTTGCGTTAGGCCACCTTGCGCAAACGTTTACCACGTAAAAACAGTGTGCGATGGACAGCCTTTGCCACATAGTTTCTTCTACGCACCATGTGTGATGCATTCAATAACACAAACGATAAAATTGTTAATATTGTGTGCAATGGCAACGCTATCACAAACGATTTAACGGGAAAATTGTGTGTGATGTACCTGTGAACGAAAATGTTTTCCTTGGAGCGACTGTGTGGGATGTACATACGAACCGAAACGTTTAGCGGGGACTGACTATGTGGGATGTACTTACGACCGGAAACAATTTCACCTGTATAATTGTATTTTAGCTCTATTGTACGTATTTCCGTATTTGAGTGCTCGCCGATCGCACACGACCTCATTTTGCCGAGTGTGTGTGCTGGGAGGGCATATCCCCGATAGTTTCTAGGTCATGTGGGAAGGACCCCCTATCGCCCACTCTCACTTGGCGACAGTTTCAAATGTCGTCCCGGAAAGGGGTTAAAAACCGTTTGTATAGCACCTCATTGTACCAGTACCTGTTATTATTAGTGCGAACCTTTCAGAGCATGAAGAAAAGAAATTATTGAAAACTCTGAAGAAGCATGCCGCTATTGGATATACTCTTGATGATCTTAAGGGCATTAGCCCCACTCTATGTCAGCACAAAATTAATATGGAGCCTGATGCTAAACCAGTTGTTGATCATCAACGACAGTTAAATCCTAAGATGAAAGAAGTGGTAAGAAATGAAATACTAAAGCTTCCAGAGGCAGGTATAATTTATCCTATTGCTGATAGTAGATGGGTAGGTCCCGTTCATTGTGTCCCTAAGAAGGGAGGTATTACTATTGTTCCTAATGGTAAGAATGAATTGATTCCACGAAGAATTGTTACAGGTTATAGAATGGAATTGATTTTCACAAATTAAACAAAGCTACTAGAAAAGATCATTATTCTCTACCTTTTATTGATCAAATGCTAGAAAGACTGTCCAAACATACACATTTTTACTTTCTAGATGGTTATTCAGTTTTTTCTCAAATACCTGCATCAAAAGAGGATCAAGAAAAAAAACTTTTACTTGCTCTTTCAATACTTTTTCTTATAGACGTCTACCTTTTGGTTTATGCAATACACCTGCTACCTTTCAAAGATGTATGACTACTATATTCTCTGACTTTCGTGAAAAGATTGTTGAAGTTTTCATGGATGATTTCTCCGTTTACGGAACTTCTTTTGATGATTGCTTAAGCAACCTTGGTCGAGTTTTGTAGAGATGTGAAGAAACTAATATTGTTTTGAATTGGGAGAAGTGCCACTTTGTGGTTAATGAAGGTTTTGTATTGGGGCATAAATTTTCTGAAAGAGGTATTGAAGTTGATAAAGCTAAAGTAGATGCGATTGAAAAGATGTTGTGTCCTAAAGATATCAAAGGTATAAGAAGTTTCCCTGGTCATGCTGGTTTCTATAGGAGGTTTATTAAAGACTTCTCTAAAATTTCTATGCCTCTCACTAATCTCTTGCAAAAAGATGTTCCTTTTGTTGTTGATGATGATTGTGTAGAAGCATTTGAAATACTTAAGACAGCCTTGATTTCTGCATCTAATGTTCAACCACCTGATTGGAATTTAGCCTTTGAAATTATGGGTGATGCTAGTGATTATGCTATTGGTGTTGTTCTAGCGCAAAGAGTTGGTAAGAAATTGAATGTTATTAATTATGCTAGTAAAACTTTAGACAGTGCCCAGAGAAATTATGCTACTACTGAAAAAGAATTTCTAGCAGTCATATTTGCATGTGATAAGTTCAGATCTTATATTGTTGATTCCAAAGTAACTGTTCACACTGATCATGCCGCTATTAAATGTCTTATGGAAAAGAAAGATGCTAAACCTAGACTTATTAGATGTGTTCTCTTGCTGCAAGAATTTGATTTGCATATTATTGATAAAAAGGGAGCTGAGAACCCCGTTGCAGACAACTTGTCTAGGTTAGAAAATGTTCTTGATGACCCACTGCCTATTGATGATAGCTTTCCTGATGATCAATTAGCTGTCATAAATGCTTCTCATAATACTCATGGGTATGCTAACTATGCTAATTACATTGTTGCTAAATTTATACCAGCTAGTTTCACATACCAGCAAAAGAAAAAGTTTTTCTATGATTTAAGACATTACTTTTGGGATGACCCACACATTTATAAAGAAGGAGTAGATGGTGTTATTAGAAGTTGTGTACCTGAGCATGAACATGAATAGATCCTACGCAAGTGTCACTCCGAGGCCTACGGAGGACACCATGCTGGAGATAGAACTGCACACAAGGTATTACCATCTGGTTTTTATTGGCCTACTCTATTCAAGGATGCTCGTAAGTTTGTCTTGTCTTGTGATGAATGCCAAAGAATTGGCAATATTAGTAGACTTCAGGAAATGCCTATGAATTATTCACTTGTTATTGAACCATTTGATGTTTGGGGCTTTGATTATATTGGACCTTTTCCTTCCTCTAATGGCTATACACATATTTCAGTTGTTGTTGATTACGTTACTAAGTGGGTAGAAGCTATTCCAACTAGTAGTGCTGATCATAACACTTCTATTAAGATGCTTAAATAAGTTATTTTTCCAAGGTTTGGATTCCCTAGATATTTGATGAATGATGGTGGTTCACATTTGATTCATGGTGCTTTCCATAAAATGCTTGCTAAATATGATGTCAACCATAGAATTGCATCTCCATATCACCCTCAGTCTAGTGGTCAAGTAGAATTGAGTAATAGAGAGATTAAATTGATTTTGCAAAAGACTGTTAATAGATCTAGAAAGAATTGGTCTGAGAAACTTGATGATGCATTACGGGCTTATAGAACTGCTTATAAAAACCCTATGGGTATGTCTCCATATAAAATGGTTTATGGAAAAGCATGTCACTTACCTCTTGAACTAGAACATAAAGCTTATTGGGCAATCAAAGAGCTGAACTGTGATTCCAAACTTGTCGGTGAGAAGAGGTTATTTGACATTAGCTCACTTGATGAATGGAGAACCCAAGCCTATGAGAATGACAAGTTGTTTAAAGAAAAAGTTAAAAGATGGCATGATAAAAGGATACAAAAGCATGAGTTTAATGTAGGTGATCATGTTTTGCTATACAACTCTCGTTTAAGATTTTTTGCAGGAAAGCTTCTCTCTAAATGGGAGGGTCCTTACATTATCGAGGAGGTTTATCGTTCCGGTGCCATCAAGATCAACAACACCGAAGGCACTAACCCGAAGGTGGTAAACGGTCAAAGAATCAAACATTATATTTCACGTACTCCCATAAACGTTGAGACAAATATTATTAATAGCATAACACAGGAGGAGTACATAAGGGATACTTTCTAGAACGTTTCAGACTCCAAAAAGGAATAGGTATGTGGTATGGTAAGTAAACCAACTCCAAAACCGTTCTAATGGCATTTTTTCTCCGTTTTGGAATTTTTAAAAAATTAGAAAAACTAAAAGTAGTCCCAAGAGTGCACGAGGAAGCGGCAAGGCGGGCCCCCTGAGCGCGCCCCTGTGCCTTGTGTCCACCTAGTGTGCCCTCCGAACTCTATTTTCTTGCACAACACTTCTTTTGGTCAGTAAAAAATCATTATATAATCTCCCGAAGGTTTTGACCACTTTACCACGAGGAAATCCTCTGTTATTGTGTTTAGCTAATTCTGTAGCAGATTTGGAGCAAGATGTCTTTGCAAGAGTCGGTCGGGGAGAGTTGGGTTTCTCACCCGATACCTGGCCCAAGAGCATACAATGAAGCTGACCACTTTGGTTGGTCAACAGAGGAAAGATGGCGGCTGGCCTGAAAAGAGTGGACACGATGGACGAGGACCAAGAAGCTACCTCTCGCCTTCAACCAGGAGCCATGCTTGAGGAACCCCAAGTCTTAGCAATACCGAATTCAGTTATACCTCGCAATGCTAGATTTCTCTCTTGTGATAACATGAAAAAGATTGTGGCTTTTTGCCCCGCAGGCAAGAAGCATCCGTGGGTGATCAGAGCTCTGGCTGTCACAGGCAAACTTTGTAAGGAAATAATGGCTCTTAAACAGCAAGTCAACAAGCTCGAGAAGGAAAATCACATCCTGAAGGGTATTATTACCAAGAATATTGGATCACCACCTCCGAAGAAAGAGACATAAATACATGGGTATGGGCACACCCCTTGGCAACTGCCAAGCTTGGGGGAGGTGCCCCGGTATCGTATCACCATCACACCTTTACCTTTATCATTTTTCTTAGTTTGATCCTTTTGGTTATATCTTCATCTAGTAGAATAAAGTTTTTAGTATGATCTAGCTTTGAGTTTTGCTTTGAGATCTATCTATGTAATCAAGTCTGTGAGTTATATACTAAAGATTAGTTTTGAGATTGAGGGCTTGCTTTCTTGCTATGATCTTGAGGGAATAAAACAAGAGAAAGAATAAAAAGAAATAAAAAGATCATATAATGATCTTATGGGGAGTGAGGACTTCACATATAAAGAGTATGATGAATAAAATTTGTTGAGAGTTGACAAACATAGGTTTGGTAATTGTTGCAATTAATGGGAAGTAATGAAGAAAGAGAGGTTTCACATATAAATTTACTATCTTGGGCATCTTTTGTAATTGTGAGCACTCATTAAAATATGACATGCTAAAAAGTTGATGTTGGACAAGCAAGACAACATAATGGGTTATGTTTTCTTATATCCGAATAGAAGTTATATTGTCATGCATCCTCTAACATGTTGAGCTTGCTTTTCCCTCTTATGCTAGCCAAATCCTTTGCACCAAGTAGAGATACTACTTGTGCATACAAACATCCCTTAAAACCATTTTTTCCATGAGAGTCCACCATACCTACCTATGGATTGAGTAAGATCCTTCAAGTAAGTTATCATCGGTGCAAGCAATAAAAATTGCTCTCTAAATATGTATGATCTTTTAGTGTGGAGAAAATAAGCTTTATACGAACTTGTGATATGGAAGAAATAAAAGTGACGGACTACATAATAAAGTTCTTTATCACAAGTGGCAATATAAAGTGACATTCTTTTGCATTAATATTTTATGCATCCAACCATAAAAGCGCATGACAACCTCTGCTTCCCTCTGCGAAGGGCCTATCTTTTACTTTTATCTTATACCCTTATACAAGAGTCATGGTGATCTTCACCTTTCCTTTTTACCCTTTTTCTTTTGGCAAGCACTATGTGTTGGAGAAAGATCCAGATATATATATATATATATATATATATATATATATATATATATATCCACTCGGATGTAGGTTATCATAAAGTATTATTGTTGACATTACCCTTGAGGTAAAAGGTTAGGAGGCGAAACTATAAGCCCCTATCTTTCTCTGTGTCTTACTGAAGCTTTGAACTCATAAGTATCACGTGAGTGTTAGTAATTGTAAAAGACCAAATGATAGTTGAGTATGCGGACTTGCTGAAAAGCTCTTGTATTGACTCTTTCCGATGATACGATAAATTGCAATTGCTTCAATGACTGAGATCATAGTTAGTTAGTTTTCAACGAAGTTTCTGATTCATACTTTACCTTGTGAATGAATTATTACTTTAGCATAAGAAATTATATGACAATATATGTTGTTGTTCTAAAGATGATCATGATGCCCTCAGGTCCATATTTTATTTTATCGACACCTCTATCTCTAAACATGTGTACATATTTTTCGATTTCGGCTTTCACTTGAGGACAAGTGAGGTCTAAGATTGGGGGACTTGATACGTCCATTTTGCATCATGCTTTTATATTGGTATTTATTGCATTATGGGTTCTTATTACACCTTATAGCACAGTACTTATGCCTTTTCTCTCTTATTTTACAAGGTTTACATGAAGAGGGAGAATGCCGGCAGCTGGAATTCTGGACTGGAAAAGGAACAAATCTAATAGACCTATTCTGCACAACTCCAAAAGTCCTAAAAATTTACGAAGAATTATTCTGGAATATATAAAAATTATTGGGCGAAGAAAGCCCCAGAGGGGACTCACCAGGAAGCCACAAAGGGTGGGGGGGCGCCCCTGCCTTGTGCGCCACTTGGCAGGCCTCCGGTGCCCATCTTCTGCTATATGATGTGTTTTAACCTGGAAAAAACCGAGGGGAAGCTTTCGGGATGAAGCATCACCGTCTCGAGGCGGAACCTAGGCAGAAGAAATCTAGGGCTCCAGCGGAGCTGTTCTACCAGGGAAACTTCCCTCCCGGAGGGGGAAAATCGAAGCCATCGTCATCACCAACTATCCTTGTTGGAGAACGTAGTATTTCAAAAAAATTACGTACGATCACGCAAGATCTATCTAGGAGAAGCATAGAAACGAGCGGGGAGAGTGTGTCCACGTACCCTCGTAGACCGAAAGCGGAAGCGTTAAGTAACGCGATTGATGTAGTCGAACGTCTTCGTGATCCAACCGGACAAGTACCGAACGCACGGCACCTCCGCGATCTACACACGTTCAGATTGGTGACGTCCCTCGTACTCTTGATCCAGCAGAGGCCGAGGGAGAGTTTCTCAGCACGACGGCGTGATGACGGTGATGATGAAGTTACCGACGCAGGGCTTCGCCTAAGCACTACAACGATATGACCGAGGTGGAAATCAGTGGAGGGGGGCACCGCACACGGCTAAACAATCAACTTGTGTGTCTATGGGGTGGCCCCTCCCCCGTATATAAAGGAGTGGAGGAGGGGAGGGCCGGCCCTCTCTATGGTGCGCCCCAAGGGGGATTCCTACTCCTAGTAGGAGTAGGTTTCCCCCCCTTCCCTAGTTGGAGTAGGAGAAGAAGGAAGAGGGAGAAGGAGAGAAAGAAAGCCCCCCCCCCAATTCGGATTGGGCTTGGGGGCGCGCGCCTCCCACTTGGCCGCCTCCTCTCTCCCACCATGGCCCATTAAGGCCCATTAACTCCATGGGGGGTTCCGGTAACCCCCCGGTACTCCGGAAAATGCCCGAACTCATCCGGAACCTTTCCGGTGTCCAAACATAGCCTTCCAATATATCAATCTTTATGTCTCAACCATTTAGAGACTCCTCGACATGTCCGTGATCACATCCGGGACTCCGAACTACCTTCGGTACATCAAAACACATAAACTCATAATACCGATCGTCATCGAACGTTAAGCGTGCGGACCCTACTGGTTCAATAACTATGTAGACATCACCGAGAATCATCTCCGGTCAATAACCAATAGTGGAACCTAGATGCTCATATTGGTTCCTACATATTCTACGAAGATCTTTATCGGTCAAACCGCATAACAACATACGTTGTTCCCTTTGTCATCGGTATGTTACTTGCCTGAGATTCGATCGTTGGTATCACAATACCTAGTTCAATCTCGTTACCGGCAATTCTCTTTACTCGTTCCGTACTGCATCATCCTGCAACTAACTCATTAGTCACATTGCTTGCAAGGCTTATAGTGATGTGCATTACCGAGAGGGCCCAGAGATACCTCTCCGACAATCGGAGTGACAAATCCTAATCTCGATCTATGCCAACTCAACAAACACCATCAGAGACAGCTATAGAGCATCTTTATAATCACCCAGTTACGTTGTGACGTTTGATAACACACTAAGAGTTCCTTCGGTATTCAGGAGTTGCATAATCTCATAGTCATAGGAACATGTATAAGTCATGAAGAAAGCAATAGCAACAAACTAAACTATCATCGTGCTAAGCTAATGGATGGGTCTTATCAATCACATCATTCTCTAATGATGTGATCCCATTAATCAAATGACAACTGATGTCTATGGCCAGGAAACTTAACCATCTTTGATTAACGAGCTAGTCAAGTAGAGGATTACTAGTGACACTCTGTTTGTCTATGTATGCACACATGTACTAAGTTTCCGGTTAATAAAATTCTAGCATGAATAGTAAACATTTATCATGATATAAGGAAATATAAATAACAACTTTATTATTGCCTCTAGGGCATATTTGCTTCAGTCTCCCAGTTGCACTAGAGTCAATAATCTAGATTACACAGTAATGATTCTAACACCCGTGGAGTCTTGGTGCTGATCATGTTTTTCTCGTGAGAGAGGCTTAGTCAACGGGTCTGCAACATTCAGATCCGTATGTATCTTGCAAATCTCTATGTCTCCCTCCTTGACTTGATTCAGGATGGGAATGGGCCGGGTCGGCCCGCCGGGTCGCTGACCCGACCCAGAAATTCAAGGCCAATGGGTCACATGGGTCGGCCTCAAACAAGATTTGGGTCAACAGGGCCGGCACCGAGTGACCCGTTGGGTCAGCGGGGCCGGCCCGCCTTATAGTCTTATAGCTCACAACAACAGCAATCTTCATCCCGCCGACGTTGTCATAAGAGCCGATTTTACAACGCAGTCAGTTGTATTATTTTCGGCGAATGCTCGCACATATGAACAACAAAATTGTCTTCATATGTTTCATCAAAATGCACATGTACAAAATCACAAGTAGACAGCTTAATTTTCCCTATTACCAAGTATCAAATATTTTATTAATTCTTACACTAGTTAGATTCCATTAAAGTGTATCTAATTATAACATCTCATTTGTGCACAGGACAATGTAAATCAAGAATTTGGGTCGACCCAAAATACCCATCGGGCCAACAAGACCACTGACTATTCTTTATATGGGTCGACCCGTGGCGTCTCAAATTGGCCTTGGGGCCATGAGGGCCGGGTCCAAGGCCAGGGCCAGGTCGGCCCATTCCCATCTTGAGACTTGATCGCGGATGGAATTGAAGCGTCTCTTGATGTGCTTGGTTCTCTTGTGAAATCTGGATTCCTTTCGCCAAGGCAATTGCACCAGTATTGTCACAAAAGATTTTCATTGGACCCGATGCACTAGGTATGACACCTAGATCGGATATGAACTCTTTCATCCAGACTCCTTCATTTGCTGCTTCCGAAGCAGCTATGTACTCCGCTTCACACATAGATCCCACCACGACGCTTTGCTTAGAACTGCACCAACTGACAGCTCCACCATTCAATATAAATACATATCTGGTTTGTGACTTATAGTCATCCGGATCAGTGTCAAAGTTTGCATCGACGTAACCATTTACGACGAGCTCTTTGTCACCTCCATAAACGAGAAACATATCCTTAGTCCTTTTCAGGTATTTCAGGATGTTATTGACCGCTGTCCAGTGATCCACTCCTGGATTGCTTTGGTACCTCCCCGCTAAACTAATAGCAAGGCACACATCAGGTCTGGTACACAGCATTGCATACATGATAGAACCTATGGCTGAAGCATAGGGAATGACTTTCATTTTCTCTCTATCTTCTGTAGTGGTCGGGCATTGAGTCTGACTCAACTTCACACCTTGTAACACAGGCAAGAACCCTTTCTTTGCTTGATCCATTTTGAACTTCTTCAAAACTTTATCAATGTATGAGCTTTGTGAAAGTCCAATTAAGCGTCTTGATCTATCTCTATATATCTTGATGCCCAATATATAAGTGATGTCTACTACGCAACCTTCTTCTTGTAGACGTTGTTGGACCTCCAAGTGCAGAGGTTTGTAAGGCAAGTAGCAAGTTTCCCTCAAGTGGATGACCTAAGGTTTATCAATCTGTGGGAGGCGTAGGATGAAGATGGTCTCTCTCAAGCAACCCTCCAACCAAACAACAAAGAGTCTCTTGTGTCCCTAACACACTCAATACAATGGTAAATTGTATAGGTGCACTAGTTCGGCAAAGAGATGGTGATACAAGTGCAATATGGATGGTAGATATAGGTTTTTGTAATCTGAAAATATAAAAAAGCAAGGTAACTAATGATAAAAGTGAGCGTAAATGGTATTGCAATGCTAGGAAACAAGGCCTAGGGTTCATACTCTCACTAGTGCAAGTTCTCTCAACAATAATAACATAATTGGATCATATAACTATCCCTCAACATGCAACAAAGAGTCACTCCAAAGTCACTAATAGCGGAGAACAAACGAAGAGATTATTGTAGGGTACGAAACCACCTCAAAGTTATCCTTTCTGATCGATCTATTCAAGAGTCCATAGTAACAACACGAAGCTATTCTTTCCCTTCGATCTATCATAGAGTTCGTACTAGAATAACACCTTAAGACACAAATCAACCAAAACCCTATTGTCACCTAGATACTCCAATGTCACCTCAAGTATCCGTGGGTATGATTATATGATATGCATCACACAATCTCAGATTCATCTATTCAACCCACACAAAGAACTTCAAAGAGTGCCCCAAAGTTTCTACCGGAGAGTCAAGACGAAAACGTGTGCCAACCCCTATGCATAAGTTCACCAGGTCAGGGAACTCGCAAGTTGATCACTAAAACATACGTGAAGTGGATCACGTGAATATCCCATTGTCACACAGATAAGCACATGCAAGACATACATCAAGTGTTCTCAAATCCTTAAAGACTCAATTCGATAAGATAACTTCAAAGGGAAAACTCAATCCATTACAAGAGAGTAGAGGGGGAGAAACATCATAAGATCCAACTATAATAGCAAAGCTCGCGATACATCAAGATCGTGCCGAATCAAGAACACGAGAGAGAGAGAGAGAGAGAGAGAGATCAAACACATAGCTACTAGTACATACCCTCAGCCCTGAGGGTGAACTACTCCCTCCTCGTCATGGAGAGTGCCGGGATGATGAAGATGGCCACCGGTGAGGGATCCCCCCTCCGGCAGGGTGCCGGAACAGGGTCTTGATTGGTTTTTGGTGGCTACAGAGGCTTGCGGCGGCGGAATTCCCAATCTAGGTTATTTTCTGGAGGTTTGGGGATTTATAGGAGAGGTTGGCGTCGAGAACAAGTTAGGGTGCCCCATGGAGAGTCCACGAGGCACAGGGGCGCGCCCCAGGGGGTGGACACGCCCTCCACCCTCGTGGGGCCCACAGGACTCCCCTCCGATAACTCTTCGTTCCAGTATTTTTTATGTTTTCCAGAAAAAATCTCCGTTGATTTTCAGCGCATTCCGAGAACTTTTATTTCTGCACAAAAACAACACCACGGTAGTTCTGCTGAAAACAACGTCAGTCCGGGTTAGTTCTAATCAAATCATACCAAAATCATATAAAACAATAGTAAACATCGCATGAATACTTCATAAATTATAGATACGTTGGAGACGTATCAGCATCCCCAAGCTTAATTCCTGCTCGTCCTCGAGTAGGTAAATGATAAAAGAAATAATTTATGAAGTGTGAATGCTAGCAAGTGCATAAGTTTGATTAATGATAGTGCCAATCACTTCTTCTAGCATCATTATATATCATAACAGTAGCTCAACTCATGAAACTTCTCATGATCAAGTAACAAGCTATTCACATGTTAAAGTATAGATCATAAACTTTCTTGAAAACTAACAAACCGTGCTCTTAGTCATCAAACAATTGCAATTCATCTTATTTTCAAGAAGGGTCTATGTAAGAGCTTTAATTCAGCAAACTCCACATACTCAACTATCATTTAATCTTTCACAATTGCTAACACTCATGTGATATTTATGGGTTCAAAGTTTTAATCGGACACAGAAAAAGATAGGGGCTTATAGTTTCGCCTCCCAACCTTTTACCTCAAGGGTAATGTCAACAATAATACTTTATGAAAACCTACATCCAAGTGGATATATATATATATATATATATATATATCCGGATCGCTCCAACACAAAGTGCTTGCCAAAGGAAAAAGTGTAACAAGGAAAGGTGAAAATCACCATGACTCTTGTATAGGGGTAGAAGGTAAAAGTAAAAGATAGGCCCTTCGCAGAGGGAAGCAGAGGTTTTCATGCGCTTTTATGGTTGAATGCACAAAATCTTAATGCAAAAGAACATCACTTTATATTGCCGCTTGTGATAAAGACCTTTATTATGCAGTCCGTCGCTTTTATTTCTTCCCTATCACAAGTTTGTATAAAGCTTATTTTCTTCGCACTAATAGATCATACATATTTAGAGAGCAATTTTTATTGCATGCACCGATGACAACTTACTTGAAGGATCTTACTCAATCCATAGGTAGGTATGGTGAACTCTCATGGCAAAACTAGTTTAAGGGATGTTTGGAAGCACAAGTAGTATTTCTACTTGGTGCAAAGAATTTGGCTGGCATGAGAGGGAAAGGCAAGCTCAACATGTTGGATGATCCAAGACAATATAACGTTTCGGATATAGGAAAACATAACCCATTAAGTTGTCTTCCTTGTCCAACATCAACTTTTTAGCATGTCATATTTTAATGAGTGCTCACAATTACAAAAGATGTCCAAGATAGTATATTTATATGTGAAATCTCTCTTCCTTCAATATTCTTTCATGAATTGTTCAAGTGACCAATTCTGCGTTTGCTAACTTTCAATAAGTTTACTACCTATACTTATTATGTGTGAAGTCATTACTCCCCATTTTATAAACATATGAGACGTATATAAATTCAGATTTATGATATTCAATTCATTCAACCATTTACTCATAGGATATATGTGAAGCACGTGAGTAAATGACGAACTACTCCAAAAAGATATAAGTGAAGATCAATGAGTAGTCGAATAATTATGTAACTATGTGAAGACTCTCTAACATTAAAGAATTTCAGATCTTGGGATATTATTCAAACAGCAAGCAAAACTAAATATAATAAAATGATGCTCCAAGCAAAACACATATCATGTGGTGAATAAAAATATAGCTCCAAGTAAAGTTACCGATGAACGAAGACGAAAGAGGGGATGCCATCCGGGGCATCCCCAAGCTTAGGCTCTTGGTTGTCCTTGAATATTACCTTGGGGTGCCTTGGGCATCCCCAAGCTTAGGCTCTTGCCACTCCTTATTCCATAGTCCATCGAATCTTTACCCAAAACTTGAAAACTTCACAACACAAAACTTAACAGAAAACTCGTAAGCTCCGTTAGTATAAGAAAATAAATCACCACTTAGGTACTGTTGTGAACTTATTATAAATTCATATTGGTGTAATATCTACTATATTCCAACTTATCTATGGTTCATACCCTTCGATACTACTCATAGATTCATCAAAATAAGCAAACAACACATAGAAAACAGAATCTGTCAAAAACAGAACAGTCTGTAGTAATCTGTATCATTCGAATACTTATGTAACTCCAAAAATTCTGAAATAAATTTGTGGACCTGAGGAATTTGTCTATTAATCATCTGCAAAAAGAATCAACCTAAAATCACTCTTCAGTAAAAATGGCAGCTAATCTCGTGAGCGCAAAAGTTTCTGTTTTTTACAGCAAGATCGCAAAGACTTCACCCAAGTCTTCCTCAAAGGTTCTACTTGGCACAAACACTAATTAAAACATAAAACCACATCTAACCAGATTCTAGATGAATTATTTATTACTAACCAGGAACAAAAAGCAAAGAATAAAAATAAAATTGGATTGCCTCCCAACAAGCGCTAACGTTTAACGCCCCTAGCTAGGCATGATGATTTCAATGATGCTCACATAAAAGATAAGAACTAAAACATAAAGAGAGCATCATAAAGAATATGACTAGAAAATTGAAGTCTAACCCACTTCCTATGCATAGGGATTTTGTGAGCAAACAATTTATGGGAACAATAATCAACTAGCATAGGAAGGCAAAACAAGCATAACTTTAAAACTTTAAGCACATTGAGAGGAAACTTGATATTATTGCAATTCCTACAAGCATATATTCCTCCCTCATAATAATTTTCAGTAGCATCATGAATGAATTCAACAATATAGCAATCACATAAAGCACTCTTTTCATGATGCATAAGCATAGAGTTTTTATTACTCTCCACATAAGCAAATTTCTTCTCATTCGGAATAGCAGTGGGAGCAAACTCAACAAAATAACTATCATGGGATTGAAAATTAAAATCGAGATGACAAGTTTCATGGTTATCATTATTATTTATAGCATACATGTCATCACAATAATCATCATAGATAGGAGGCATGCTTTCATCATAATAAATTTGCTCATCAAAACTTGGGGGACTAAAAATATCATCTTCATCAAACATGGCATCCCCAAGCTTGTGGCTTTGCATATCATTAGCATCATGGATATTCAAGGAATTCATACTAACAACATTGCAATCATGCTCATCATACGAAGATTTAGTGCCAAACATTCTAATGCATTCTTCCTCTAGCACTTGAGCACAATTTTCCTTCCCATCATTTTCACGAAAGACATTAAAAAGATGAAGCATATGAGGCAACCTTAATTCCATTTTTTGTAGCTTTCTTTTATAGACTAAACTAGTGATAAAATAGGAAACTAAAAGACTCGATTGCAAGATCTAAAGATATACCTTCAAGCACTTACCTCCCCGGCAACGGCGCCAGAAATTGCTTGATGTCTACTACGCGACCTTCTTCTTGTAGACGTTGTTGGGCCTCCAAGTGCAGAGGTTTGTAGGACAGTAGCAAGTTTCCCTCAAGTGGATGACCTAAGGTTTATCAATCCGTGGGAGGCGTAGGATGAAGATGGTCTCTCTCAAGAAACCCTGCAACCAAATAGCAAAGAGTCTCTTGTGTCCCCAACACACCCAATACAATGGTAAATTGTATAGGCGCACTAGTTCGGCGAAGAGATGGTGACACAAGTGCAATATGGATGGTAGATATAGGTTTTTGTAATCTGAAAATATAAAAACAGCAAGGTAACTAATGATAAAAGTGAGCGTAAAAGGTATTGCAATGCTAGGAAACAAGGCCTAGGGTTCATACTTTCACTAGTGCAAGTTCTCTCAACAATAATAACATAATTGGATCATATAACTATCCCTCAACATGCAACAAAGAGTCACTCCAAAGTCACTAATAGCGGAGAACAAACGAAGAGATTATTGTAGAGTACGAAACCACCTCAAAGTTATCCTTTCTGATCGAGCTATTCAAGAGTCCGTAGTAAACTAACACGAAGCTATTCTTTCCATTCGATCTATCATAGAGTTCGTACTAGAATAACACCTTAAGACACAAATCAACCAAAACCCTATTGTCACCTAGATACTCCAATGTCACCTCAAGTATCCGTGGGTATGATTATACGATATGCGTCACACAATCTCAGATTCATCTATTCAACCGACACAAAGAACTTCAAAGAGTGCCCCAAAGTTTCTACTGGAGAGTCAAGACGAAAACGTGTGCCAACCCCTATGCATAAGTTCACCAGGTCAGGGAACTCGCAAGCTGATCACTAAAACATATGACAAGTGGATCACGTGAATATCCCACTGTCACCACAGATAAGCACATGCAAGACATACATCAAGTGTTCTCAAATCCTTAAAGACTCAATCCGATAAGATAACTTCAAAGGGAAAACTCAATCCATTACAAGAGAGTAGAGGGGGATAAACATCATAAGATCCAACTATAATAGAAAAGCTCGCGATACATCAGGATCGTGCCGAATCAAGAGCACGGGAGAGAGAGAGAGAGAGATCAAACACATAGCTACTGGTACATACCCTCGATCTCGAGGGTGAACTACTCCCTCCTCGTCATGGAGAGCGCCGAGATGATGAAGATGGCCATCGGTGAGGGATCCCCCCTCCGGCAGGGTGCCGGAACAGGGTCCTGATTGGTTTTTGGTGGCTACAGAGGCTTGCGGTGGCGGAACTCCTGATCTAGGTTATTTTCTGGAGGTTTGGGGATTTATAGGAGATGTTGGCGTCGAGAACAAGTCAGGGTGCCCCACGGAGAGTCCACGAGGCACAGGGGCGAGCCCCATGGGGTGGGCGCGCCCTCCACCCTCGTGGGGCCCACGGGACTCCCCTCTGGTAATTCTTCGTTCCAGTATTTTTTATACTTTCCAGAAAAAAAATCTCCGTTGATTTTCAGCGCATTCCGAGAACTTTTATTTCTGCACAGAAACAACACCACGGTAGTTCTGCTGAAAACAACGTCAGTCTGGGTTAGTTCTAATCAAATCATACCAAAATTATATAAAACAATAGTAAACATGGCATGAATACTTCATAAATTATAGATACGTTGGAGACGTATCAATAAGCAGCTTCACCGAGGTCTTTCATTGAAAAACTCTTGTTCAAGTATCCTTTTATGCTATCTAGAAATTCTATATCAATTCCAATCAACAATATGTCATCCACATATAATATTAGAAATGCTACAGAGCTCCCACTTTAACACCCCGGATGTAACTTTCCATATTTGTAACTCCAACTCTTGCCATTTTCAGCTATGTGTTATGATATTCCCTTCGTGGTTGGGTTTTGCCTTTCGTTTTGCTTTTGTTCATGTCATGCATTGCATATCATGTCATCATGTGCATCTCATCTGCATACGTGTTCGTCTCATGCATCCGAGCATTTTCCCCGTTGTCCGTTTTGCAATCCGGCACTCTCACATGCACCGGCGCACCCCTCTTGTTTCTTTTCGTGAGCGGGTGTTAAACGTTCTCGGAATGGACCGAGGTTTGTCAAGTGGCCTTGGTACACCACCGGTAGACCACCTGTCAAGTTTCGTTCCATTTGGAGGTCATTTGATGCTCCAACGGTTAACCGGGTAACCGCAAAGTCCTTTTGTCTGTTGCAGCAAAACCCCCCCTCCAAACAGCCCAATAACCAATCTAAGACCACTCCATGCTCTCGGCCGTTCGATCACGATCGTGTGGTCGAAAACCGCACTCCATTTGGAGTCTCCTAGCTCCCTCTACCTATAAATATGTGATCCCACTCGGATTTCTCGCGCAGATCAAAACCCTAACCCTTCCCCTCTCCGCAGCCGGACGTGTCCGGTCCGGCCGGATGAATCCCGCCGCCGCGCTCGACCAATCGGGGCGCGACACGTGTCCCACGCCGCCGGCTCGTGAGCCCGCGTTTGGCCCCCGCGGCCCGCACCGCGCGCGTGCCGCCCCGCGCTGCCCGCGCCCCCGAGCCGCGTGTCCGCTGT
>NC_057805.1:132279087-132297669 GCF_018294505.1 Triticum aestivum | reverse complement strand
GCCCGGCGACCCTCGCCGCCGCTCTTCCTCGCCCGACCGTCGGCGCCTTCCTCCTCCCTCACCGGTGCCTCTCCGCCCTTCCTCGGCTCCAACTCCGGCGAGCTCGTGCCGCCGCCTCGGCTACCGATCCAGATCTAGACGAGGTTGACTTTTCCCCCGAAATCCTCCAAGCCCCGAATAGTTTTCACATTATGTGCTCATGTTCATCGGATCATATCTCATTGCATACTGCTCTGTTTTGCGCGCATGATATATCGAAATGTTAGTCTCGAGATGCTCTTCGTTTTGTTCCATTGTGCCATGCTCGTTTGAGTCCATCTTGATGCCCAAATCTCTGGGGCAAGAACTACTCTTCATCGCATCTTATCAGCAATTGATGTGTGCATCTTATGAGCATGAGCTCTACATGTGTTTTGACCTATGCCATGCCATCTTTACAGAGGTGTATGCCATGTATTTTTGTGATCTATGTGGTGACTAGCACAAGCATGCAAACTAGGCTTCGTGATGTTTCTGTTTTCAGGGACTTAGAATTTTGCCAAGTCTGTGACTGCTGTTATTTTGTTGCCATGTATCCATGTGTCTACAGAGAGATCCATGCTTATTTTGAGTATGTTCACTAAGGATATTTTGTAGATATAGTTGTGCTATATCCATCCATGCCCCTGTTTGCAATTATGGAGTGCACTAGCATGCCTTAATCTTGCTCTACTTTTGCTATAAAATATTCCTGGCAGATTGTTAACATGATATTCAATTTTGCCAAGGTTGTTGTAGTTGTTTTATACATGCTATGAACTTGTTCTTGCTATGGATAGCTTCATAAACATGCCAACTTTCTGTAGGTATGCATGTTTTGTCATGCATTGCTTTGTGATGAGTGAATCAAGCTCACAAAGATGCCTTCATATTTCTGTTAATGCCATGCTCTGTTTTCTGCTAAGTCTGAAACCTGTTAACGAAACTTGCTATGTTTACATGGGTGCCATCATATCTTCTGATCCTTTTTGGCTCATGGTCAGTAAGGGACTTTTGTTCTATGCACTTAGTAGGTTCATGCTATGCCTTGTTTTGCTATGTTAAGTTCCTGTAGCATGTAATGTTTTTGCTCTGAACATTGCTACCTGATGCTGTTTCAGCCATGTCCAGTAATTTCACCAAGTCTGTGAACCTGTTATCTTTTGCACTTTTGCCATGCTTGTTTGAACCTGTTATTTTGTGATCTAGCCACAGCTCAATGTTCATCTTTTGTCAAGAATCTCCTGTAGATTACTGCCATATGCTTTGTTGCTATGTTGGGGTACTATAGCATAGTTACTTGATGTATTCTAAGTGCTATCATGCTGTTAATCGCAGAATCGTGTCATTCTTGTTTTGCTTGCCATTTGCAAACCGTGCATCCGTTTCCGGTGATCTTTATATCGTTTTCGACCGAAATCATCTCATCTTTCCAGTGGCATACTTGGTTTGCCAAGTTACTGCCTTGTTCATTCTTTTTCTTCCGGAGCACGCATATGCATCGCATATCAAATCCCGTATATCATGCATGTATTGCATCATGTTGCTTGTGCATTTCCCGTGATTGATTGTGGTTCCATTGCTTGTGTTCTTGCTGTGGGTAGAGCCGGGAGACGAGTTCATGAACGATGAGCCTGTTGAGTATGCTTACGAGGATCAAGCTTTCGACAACTCTGAGAACCTTGCAGGTAAGATGACCCTACCCTCGAAATCACTTCTATCTTTGCTTTGCTAGTTGTTCGTTCTATTGCTATTCTGCGCTACCTACCACTTGTTATATCATGCCTCCCATATTGCCATGTCAAGCCTCTAACCATCTTTTCCTAGCAAACCGTTGTTTGGCTAAGTTACGGCTTTTGCTCAGCCCTTCTTATAGCGTTGCTAGTTGCAGGTGACGTCATCTTCCATTAAGCCCGTTTTTTACTCCGCCAGATCCGCAACGGATCTTTGCATTTACTGTCATCCCAAAAATCGAGGCATTTCGTGAGGAGATAACCATGCCGTGGACTCCTTGATCCTCGTGCCCACTCATGAGCTCGCCCTTATAAATAGGCCGGCCCGACGGGCTTCCCTGCCACCCTTCTTCCTCCTCGCGCCACTGCTCCTCTACTCGAGCTCGAGCTCTGCCGCCGTCGCCTCGCCCCCGGTCTTCGTCAACCTTGGCCGCTGCATCACCCTGACTCGGTCCAGACAAACGGCGGCGACCCCCGCACCTCTTCAGCACCGGTAAGTCCTCACTACCCCGTAGAGCAGATCTGCAGTAGGGTTCATCCGTGTTCGTCCGTGTTCGTCGCCGTCGCCCACAAGCTCCGGTAGTTCTCATAGTTACTGCCCCTGTTTGATCTTAGCCTTGTATAGAACTAGTACGGCGGTTGTTTAGTACTCATTTCAAATGCCAGTAGGTCTCTTTTCACTGCATAAAGGCCTCGTTCGAGCTCAAGAACATCCGCGCGTCTGTTTCTAGGTCTAGAAACTTTTCTTTTATCCGACAATTTTGATCCAAAAGTTTTACTGCGATGTGTGAAACCTGTTTTACCACACTTAGTAAAAAAACTGCAATCATTGAATCTCGGCGGTTTACAGTTCCGGTTTAAAGAAGCCACGCGCCGTAGAACCGTCCGGCTTAAAGAAAGCCATGCGCCATAAAAATTGCCGGCTTAGCTGTGATAAGGCCTGTAGACAATCAAATTACTCTCAATCCCTCGGCGGCTTAAATAGCCCGATGCACTTAAATGTGTACCATTAGTCCCCTTCATAAGCCGCCACCTTGACATTGAACCGTAGATTTCTTCCGGCTCATGATTAACTCGGACGTTTTTCATTTTATCATAGACTGCCGACTTTCACCATGCCTCCCAAAGCTCCCAAAGCCTCCATCACTTGCAACTGGATGAGGTCCAATGTCACCAATGAGACCCTAGCAGATTTTGTTAAGTCTGGATATCTGCCCAAGAAAGACATCATGTCCTACCGTGCCCCTGACCCGTCAGAAGAGAGACCACAGCCAAAGGATGGGGAGGTAGTGATTTTTGCGGATCACATGAGCCGGGGCTTCGCACCGCCCGGCTCAAAGTTTTTTAGAGACGTTCTAAACTTCTTCGATTTGCGGCCTCAAGACATAGGACCCAACTCAGTGTCCAACATCTGCAACTTCCAAGTATTCTGCGAGGTTTACCTTGGAGAAGAACCTAGTCTGCTGCTCTTCAGAGAGCTTTTTTACTTGAACCGTCAGAATGAGTGCGCCAATGGGCCAAGTCTGGAGTTAGGTGGCATCTCCATCCAGCGGCGTAGGGACTGCCTTTTCCCTTACGCAGAGCCGCCCAGCCACCCCAAGGACTGGAATCTGACGTGGTTTTACTGCCAAGACACGTCGCCGGCTGACGAGAGTCCGTTGCCCGGCTTTCGCCCCTCGCGTCTAGAGCCGACTCACCCACTGTCAAACAAGCTGACTCAAGCGGAGCGCCAACCTCTGCTCCCCACTATCAACAAGATCAAGGCTCTCCTGGGCAATGGTCTGAATGGAATCAACCTGGTCCGGGTCTGGATCTCATGGCGGGTGATCCCATTGAGCCGCCGCCCCGGCTTAATGTGTGAGTACACAGGCCGAAAAGATGACCCTCAGAGACACAGCCGCAACGATCTTCCTGAAGACGTTGCAGAAGATATGACCAAGGCTCTTTTGAATGAGAGCCTGGCAGACTGCGGAAGGACCGGGTTAGCCCCCTTCTGCAAGACCAACCCAGCCCCAGCGGTAAGCCGTCAATCTGAACATCCTATCTTCTTCTGTACATGACTTTCATCTGAATTGTTTTAAGAAAACCTCATTGCATTTTTCAGGCTGATGATAAGTTCTGGCGGGTCAAATACGACCATGAAGCGGCCAAGAAGGCCAGGAAGGCGAAGAAAGCCGCCAAGAAAGCCGCCCCTCGCAAGAAAGGAAGCAGGCCTACTGCTTCAGAGCTGATGCAATTAAGCGACAGCTCCGAGTCAGAGGTAACCCCTGAGCCTTTAAATCCTTCCTGTATTTTTTGTTTGTTGTTGTCCGCCTTATCAATACTTGCTCATTGACAGGATGACACCAGCGCAAGTAACCCGGTGGTTGAAGAGGTAATGTCACTTTCCTCTGACTCGGAGCCCTTGCCAAAGCTGAAAGTCCGAAGGGTAACCCGGAAAGTAAGCTTTTCACATCCTTTAGCTTACCAAGACCCTCAATTTATTTTGAAGCGACAGGTTCATGAAAGCCGGCGTCACACCCGGACCAACAAGGACACCGACCTCTCCTCCGGGTTACCTGACGCATCAAGGAAACGCCGAACTGAGGTTATTTCCCACTTGTACCCTTTTCATCCGTTGGCGGGTGTTATCCGTCAGCCACTCAATTCTTCTGACTCCAATTATCAGGGGACCTCCCCCTCTTCGGGCGACTCTATGCAGTCGAGTCTTCCGGCTTTCAAGACCGTGCCCGGGTAATGATAACCCTCTTATATTTGTTCTGGTCCTTGCTCATACTTTTTATACTAACCTTTGTTGTTCTTTCAGTGCCCAGGCAAAGCTCACCAAGAGGGCGAAGAAAACCAAGTTGGCCGGAGAGCCGGATTTGCCTGAGCCGGAGGTGACGGTCCAAGAACCGCCAGCTGCCTCCGCCCCTGAAGCCACCACTCCAATGGACACGGCACCTGTAGAAGCTTCTGCTGACCCGGAGGCCTCCGGCTCGGCTCAACCAACAAATGACCCGGACGTGGTAATCACCCGGACGGCATTTGTTGAGCCGGGGAGACCTACCGCACTGGCTAAGTGCTCCGCTAAGGGGGAGTTGCTGCAGCCCCACCGGGTGAACCTGGACCTCTCCGACCACACCAACCTGTGCATTGGAGAGCTCGTCTCTGGCTACATCAGCCAAGTGCACAAGAGCCGGGACGCAGAGGTTGCCATGGTGAACCAGATCCAGCAAAAATCTGAGGTACCCTTCTGCTATCCTCTTACTTACTGCATAGTTACCTTTATCATGCTAGCCCCCAAGTCGGCGACTTATGATTAAATATGTTGTAGACTTAGGTTCCGGCTTACTCAACTGAGCCGGCAGCTTGTAGATAGATACGTTCAATATGCATTAGCCCCCAAGTGCCAAGTGTCTTTGCTTGGAAAACGCTTGGGACTTAAAATTTATATAGTAACTGTTCATGTCATAACCCGGAAATGTATGCAGGCTGCTGGCAAGAAGCTAGAGGCTGACATGGCTGATCTCAAGAGCCGGCTGCAGATGCAAGAGATGGAGACCCGGAAGGCAAATGCCAAATTTGTGTCTAGCATCGCCGCTCAAGAGAAGCTGAAGACAGAGTTTGACGCTGAGCGGAAGGCGTGGGCCGAAGAGAAGGCCGCATTGGTGAACCGGACTGAACAGGCGGAGAAGACTCTCTCCGAGAAAACCGCCGAGCTCTCCGGCCTAAAGCGCCAGGTGTCCCAGATGGTGGCCGCAATCTTCGGTAAGTCGCCTCCCCGGCTTTCATCAAGTTTAGAATCTTTATATCTCATAATTCATCCTTGTCGGCGGCTTATCTGATTCTGTTTAAATAGGTCCCAGAAGTGCCAACCTCAACCAGAGCGTGGTAACCAAGCTGAAGGCCGTGTATACCCTGGTGGAGCAGCTCTACACCGGGTCACAGCGTGCCTTAGCTGTGGTGGCCCTATCCAACGAGGTGCCGACTCACCTGGCGGAAGTCCTCCGCCGTCTCGCCGTTCTGCCTCAGCAGATCCAAGAGCTGCGACGGGCCTCTGCGAGAGCCGGAGCAATCGCTGCACTGAGCCGGGCCAAGGCGTTCTTGCCAGAGCTAGACCCGGCGGACATCGCCCTCGGCTACCCAAGCCTGAAGGAAGACGGCACCACCTTTGATCAGAAGGACTTCGCAGCTTGCGTGAAGACTGTACGCCCGGTGGCCACTCTTATTGGCAACGACACATATCTGACCAAGTACCAGCCGGGTTATAACGCAGAAAATCAGAGGATTCCAACCCCTCGCTATGAAGCTCTGAGTTTAATTCCGCCGGCTCGTCAGCACACCTTTGCCCCAGAGATTGACCCGGCCGGGTTAATTGACGAGGAAGCCCAATTCGAGGCGCTGAGCAGCATCGACTGGAAGTCGTCGACTTTCTGGACCTTGGGGACAGCCGGAGGAGAAGAAAGAGACGAGCCGGAGACATCAACCCAGCAAGCGTCGTAATTCTGCTGGCGGTTTACCAAACAATGCCTCACCCTTTGGGACTCAACGAGTCTTGTAATAGAGTAGGACCAACACTTTATCTTTGCCGTGCCATCGTGCACGCCTTAAATGCTTGAAGTTTTATTGAAGTTGTCTCCTTTATATTTCTCCGGGTCATTCATTCTCCTTAGTCTCAAATAATTGTCTTTAACTATCCTGCATAGAAAGACGAATCACAAGTCTCCAGGCGGCTTACCGCCCTGAGAATCATATGTTTTAGATATATAACCCGGAATATGAATCAAAAAAGACTGGTTCCCAGGTATGTCCTTAATACAGCCGTAATAACACAATTAACGGTCTGCAAACATACTTCCGGTTTAGATAACCCGGATAATAAGGTTGATACCTTAATGCCAATTTACTTGTCTTAACAACACCCATTGTATTCAACTATCACTGTAACTCAAAGGTAAGCCGGCAAAGTGAGACCCGGTCGGACACACTTGGAAATAATCAGACGGAACTTGCCAGGAAACAGAGGAACTTAGGGGCTTCCGGTTCGGATACGACCAGAGACCCGGCCCAAAGGGGTTACGCTAGGATTCGAATACGATCATATAGCCCCCAGTGGGTGTGGCGATGCCAATCAAGAGGGTATCGACAGCTATGCTCTCTTTGGTTCGAATACGACCCATGTTTGAACAGGAAGCCCCCAAATGACTTTAAGAATTGTTTAACGACGCTGATTCGGATACGATCCACGTCGGTTCTCAAAGGGGTTAAACTAAGATTCAAATATGATCAAAGAAAACTCCTCAATGAGCTCGGCACTTTGCCAATCAAATGGGTATCGACAGCTGTGTTCTCTTTGGTTCGAATACGACCTATGTTTGAACAGGAAGCCCCCAAGTGACCTTATCGCCTACGGCTAGATTCGAATACGATCATAAGCCGGATCCTCCTTCAAGTTATCATGTAATCTGTCGATGAAAACAACACATGCACATTTGGAGGAGAAAAAAGGACAGAGGTCCTGCTTTATTTCTTATCATAATATATACATGGTTTAGAGAAGTATGTACATCATGAGAGCCGGTGGCTCAAGTGTAGTAAGGCCGAAGCTGAGCTATGTTCCACGGCCGTCGGGTCTCTTCCTCCGACTTACGTGAATCTTTATGCTCCCGAATGTCAATGAGGTAATATGACCCGTTGTGCAAATTCTTGCTAACCACAAAGGGCCCTTCCCAAGGCGGGGATAGCTTGTGCGCATCTGTTTGATCCTGGATGAGCCGGAGCACGAGATCACCTTCCTGGAAGACCCGTGATTTGACCCGGCGGCTATGATAACGGCGCAGGTCTTGTTGGTAAATCGCTGAACGGGCTGCTGCCACATCACGTTGTTCGTCCAACAAGTCAAGAGCATCTTGGCGCGCCTGTTCATTATCCGTCTCAACATAAGCCGCCACTCGAGGTGAGTAATGACGGATGTCACTGGGGAGGACTGCTTCTGCCCCATAAACCATGAAAAAAGGCGTAAAACCTGTAGACCTGTTAGGAGTAGTGTTGATGCTCCATGACACGGAGGGCAACTCCTCCACCCAACAACCCGGCGTCCGTTGCAAAGGGACCAAAAGCCGGGGCTTGATACCCTTCAGAATCTCCTGATTAGCTCTCTCAGCTTGACCATTGGATTGAGGATGAGCCACTGAGGAAACATCAAGTCGGATATGCTCTCGTTGACAAAACTCCTCCATGGCGCCTTTGGAGAGATTGGTGCCATTGTCAGTTATAATGCTGTGTGGAAAACCAAAGCGAAAGATCACCTTTTTCATAAACTGAACCGCCGTGGCTGCATCACACTTGCTAACAGGCTCCGCTTCAACCCACTTGGTAAACTTGTCAACTGCCACCAAAAGGTGGGTCTTCTTATCCTTGGACCTTTTGAAAGGCCCAACCACACTAGCCCCCAGACCGCAAAAGGCCAAGTAATTGGGATCATCCTCAGTTCTTGAGCCGGTACATGAGCCCGTCGCGAGAACCTTTGGCAACCATCACACTTACTGACCAAGTCCTCTGCATCAGCATGAGCCGTCAACCAATAAAAACCATGACGAAAAGCCTTGGCCACAAGGGACTTTGAGCCGGCGTGATGGCCACAATCCCATTCATGAATCTCACGCAAGATCTCTTGCCCTTCCTCAGGGGAAACACAATGCTGAAACGCCCCTGTAACACTGCGATGATGCAACTCGCCATCGATAACAATCATTGACTTAGCCCGTCGGGTTATTTTCCTGGCCAAAGTTTCATCCTCAGGCAATTCGCCCCGGCTCATGTAAGCCAGATACGGCATTGTCCAGTCTGGTATGATATGGAGAGCCGCCACCAGTCGTGCCTCCGGGTCAGGGACAGCCAAATCTTCCTCTGTAGGCAACTTAACAGAAGGATTATACAGGACATCCAGGAAAGTATTAGGCGGCACCGGCTTTCGCTGAGAGCCTAGCCGGCTTAAAGCATCAGCCGCCTCGTTCTTCCTGCGATCAATGTGCTCTACCTGGTAGCCCTGAAAGTGCCCTGCAATGGCATCAACTTCACGGCGATAAGCTGCCTTGAGAGGGTCCTTAGTGTCCCACTTGCCTGATACTTGTTGAGCCACCAAGTCTGAGTCACCGAAACACCTCACCCGGCTCAAGCTCATCTCGTTAGCCATCCGAAGGCTATGGAGCAAGGCCTCGTACTCAGCCACATTGTTAGTGCAAGGAAACATCAATTGTAGCACATAATGGAACTTGTCACCCTTAGGGGAAGCCAATACAATTCCAGCCCCCGAGCCCTCCAACTGCCTGGACCCATCGAAGTGAATAGTCCAATATGTGTTATCCGGCTTTTGCTCGGGCACTTGTGACTCTGTCCAATCATTGATGAAATCCACCAGGGCCTGAGATTTAACAGCAGTGCGTGGCACATATTTGAGACCATGAGGCCCGAGCTCGATAGCCCACTTAGCCACTCTCCCTGTGGCCTCTCTGTTTTGAATGATATCACCAAGAGGAGCAGAACTGACCACGGTTATGGGATGACCCTGGAAATAATGCTTAAGCTTCCGGCTTGCCATGAACACACCATAAACAAGCTTCTGCCAATGTGGATACCGCTGTTTGGACTCGATAAGCACTTCGCTGACATAATAAACCGGCCGCTGAACCGGATAGGGCCACCACAGCCACACTGACAGCTCGTGTGTTTGCCACCACGTACAGTAATAAGGGCTCCTTATCAACCGGAGCAGCAAGGACTAGGGGCTCTGCCAGCTGCTTCTTCAAATCCTCAAAAGCGGTATTAGCTGCATCATTCCAGACAAAGTTATCAGTTTTCTTCTTCAACTGATATAATGGCATGGCCTTCTCACCCAAACGGCTTATAAACCGGCTTAAAGCAGCGATGCGACCCGCCAAACGCTGAACGTCATTTATACACGCCGGCTTAGCCAGGGAGGTGATGGCCTTGATCTTCTCCGGGTTAGCCTCAATGCCTTTGTCAGAAACCAAAAAACCCAAGAGCTTACCTGCAGGGACACCAAAGACACACTTGGCCGGGTTAAGCATCATCTTGTAGACCCGGAGATTATCAAAGGTTTCTCCCAAATCATCTATCAGGGTTTCCTCTTTTATGGACTTAACCACAATATCGTCCACATAAGCATGAACATTACGCCCAATCTGTTTATGAAGGCAGTTCTGTACACAACGCTGGTAAGTCGCCTGTGCACACTTGAGTCCAAAGGGCATAGATACATAGCAGAAGGCTCCAAAGGGAGTGATGAACACCGTCTTCTCCTGGTCCTTGACTGCCATCTTAATCTGATGATACCCGGAATAAGCATCCAAGAAACTTAAGCGCGCACAACCTGCCGTAGCATCAATAATTTGATCAATACGGGGGAGGGCAAAAGGATCAGCCGGACATGCCTTGTTTAAGTCCGTATAATCCACACACATCCGCCAAGTGCCGTTCTTCTTGAGCACGAGCACCGGGTTAGCCAACCACTCCGGGCGAAAGACTTCAACAATAAACCTGGCCGCCAAGAGCCGGGCCACCTCTTCGCCAATGGCTTTCCGCCTCTCTTCATTAAACCGCCGAAGGAACTGTCTAACCAGCTTAAATTTCAGATCAACATTGAGAGTGTGCTCAGCGAGTTCTCAAGGTACACCTGGCATGTCAGAAGGTTTCCATGCGAAGATGTCCCTATTCTCACGGATGAACTCGATGAGCGCGCTTTCCTATTTTGGATCCAGATTGGCACTGATGCTGAACTACTGAGATGAATCTCCTGGAACGAAATCAACAAGTTTAGTCTCATCAGCCGACTTAAATTTCATTGCCGGCTCATGCTCCGTAGTCGGCTTTTTCAGAGAGGTCATATCTGTTGGGTCAACGTTGTCTTTGTAAAACTTCAACTCCTCTGTTGCACAAACAGATTCTGCATAAGCTGCATCGCCTTCCTCACGTTCCAAGGCCACCTTCCGGCTGCCGTGAACCGTAATGGTCCCATTATGACCCGGCATCTTGAGCTGTAAGTAAACATAACACGGCCGTGCCATGAATTTGGCGTAAGACGGCCGCCCAAATATAGCATGGTACGGACTTCTTATCTTGACCACCTCAAAGGTCAATTTTTCCACCCTGTAGTTGTTCTCATCTCCAAAGGCCGCTTCCAACTCGATCTTGCCGACCGGATAAGCCGACTTACCAGGTACCACACCATGGAAGATAGTGTTTGACTGGCTGAGGTTCTTATCAACCAATCCCATACGGCGAAAAGTCTCATAATAGAGGATGTTGATGCTGCTGCCTCCGTCCATGAGCACCTTAGTGAACTTATATCCTCCCACCTGAGGAGCCACCACCAGGGCCAAGTGACCCGGATTATCCACCCGGGGAGGGTGATCCTCCCTACTCCACACTATAGGTTGCTCTGACCACCGCAAGTAGCGTGGAACCGCCGGCTCAACAGCGTTCACGGCCCTCTTATGAAGCTTCTGATCTCGCTTGCATAGACTGGTGGTAAACACATGATACTGCCCACCGCTAAGCTGCTTTGGATTGGTCTGATAACCTCCCTGCTGCTGTTGATGACCCTGGCCAGACTGCTGATTAAAGCCCCCTTGACCGTTCTGAGGGTTAGAATTTGAGCCGCCGCTCGGGCCATGAAAGCCGCTGGCGCCTGAGCCGCCGCCCGGGCCATTGTAGTTCTTAAAGGCCTTCATGATTGCACAGTCCTTCCATAGATGAGTCGCTGGCTTCTCTCTAGAGCCATGCCTTGGACAAGGCTCATTCAACAGCTGCTCCAGCGTCGGGCCTGACCCGCCGCCTCGGGGAGGGGGCCTCCCCTTACGTCGCTGGTTATTCCCTTGTGAGCTGGCGTTGGCCACAAACTCTAGGCTGCCGTCGGCCTTGCGCTTGCCTACTCCTTGGTTCCCCGGGTTATGCTGAGGACCCTTGCCATTGCCGTTCTTCTTTCCCTTCCCTGTCCTTTCATCATCTGAAGCGGGGTCCTTGGTACCATCAGAATCGGCGTAGTTGACAAGAGCCGCCATCAGTGTACCCATATCATTGCAGTCGCGCTTAAGCCGCCCGAGTTTCATCTTTAGGGGCAAAAAACGACAATTCTGCTCCAACATTAAGACTGCAGAGCCGGCGTCCATCTTATCCGAGGAGTGTATTATCTCCTTAACCCGGCGAACCCAATGTAGACTCCCCTTCTTGCTGCTTGCAGTTAGTCAAATCCACAATTGACATAGATTGCCTACAGGTATCCTTGAAGTTTTGGATGAACCGGGCTTTCAGCTCAGCCCAAGACCCAATGGAATTCGGTGGTAGCCCCTTCAACCAAGTGCGGGCAGTCCCATCTAACATCATGGTAAAATACTTAGCCATGGCCGCCTCACTGACCTCCAGCAGCTGCATAGCCATCTCATAACTCTCGATCCAGGCTGCAGGCTGTAAGTCTGCTGTGTAATTAGGCACCTTCCTAGGGCCTTTGAAGTCCTTGGGTAGACGCTCATTGCGGATGGCTGGCACTAAACAAGGGACATCCCCAGTCCTGGTAGGGATACCCACGTCGACGGAAGTCGTCGGATAAGCCGGGGGGGTCTGGTAAGCCGTCAATTGAGGCACCTGCTCCGCCTCTTGCCGCGCTCTGTCCTGGTCTGCTGCGTGAAAGGCTCCATTATGAGCCGGGCCGTGGCCAGGGGGCGGGTCATGGCGTCGGACTTTACTTGAGCCGGTTGCGGAGACCATGTGCCGGCTGTGACTCGGGCTCTGGCCTGGACGAGGGGTCGAGTGGATCCTGTCCCGGCTGTAGGAGTACGCCTCTTGCTGCGCCAGAGCTGTCTGAAGGAGTTCCCTGACCCGGCGGGTTTCAATAGCCGTCGGAGAGTCGCCGTCAACCGGGAGAGCCGCCAGCCGTGCCGCCGCGGCGACCATGTTCTCCAGCGGGTTATTATAATGACCCGGGGGTATTGGCACGTACTGAGGCGGGGCAGGGGGCACCTGGGGAGGCCCCATCACTTGTGGCTGAATAGGGGTCCCAGACCCGGGCACTATGACCCCTGGCGGGTTACTAGACCCTGCACCTGGCGTGTTGAAGAGGTTTCGCGGATCGTAAACCGGAGGGAGTCGAGATTTGGCCTTTTGATGCCTCCTTCTCAGGACCTCATTGGACGCGTTTTGATCCATCGTGAGCCGGAAGGACTATGCTTGAATCAACTGGGTTTGGGCGTCGAGAGCCGCCCGTTCCGCAGCCATCCTGATCCCCTCCGCTGCCAGATCCTCCTTGGCTTTCACTAGATCCAATTTTAACTGCGCCACCTCCGCATCATGCTGAGCTTGATCTGCCAGGTCAACCGTAGCGGTTAACAGCGCCGTCATCTTATCCGTGAGATCCATTAGCACCTGAGCCGGAGAAGGCACCGGGTTTCCCGCT
Organism: Triticum aestivum; assembly: GCF_018294505.1. Taxonomy (NCBI): domain Eukaryota; kingdom Viridiplantae; phylum Streptophyta; class Magnoliopsida; order Poales; family Poaceae; genus Triticum; species Triticum aestivum. The sequence goes on along the minus strand of NC_057805.1, from coordinate 132,284,466 downwards.
CCAGCAGCGGGGTTCTGAACAGGCTGCGCACCGGCCATAAAGACTCCAACCTGGTTTGGCGGCTCAAATAGGTCCGGAATACTGTCACCATCGGAACAACCCATGAGCCTGCCATCTTGAAGTTGATACAACGAGTTTGACTCATCGGTGGCCGGCTCGCCGTCAGAGCCGGCGGCCGTCTCATCACCAGATCCAGAACGATCAGAGAGTCCTCCATGGATGCACCCCACAAAAGCATGCCTTAAGGCAGGCCAGGCCCGGGCGGGTCGTGCACGCTGAGCCGTCTCGACGAGATCGGCGCAGAGACCCGGCTCAGGGCCCGGCTCACCAATCTTGCCAATGAAGACATGAATTCCGCCGAAGGGGACCCGGGTACCCGTACTCAATTGAGCCGACGTCGGGGCCCCGGTTTGCATCGTCGATGTAGAGCTTGCCGCGACGACTCTTGGTCATCCGGCCCATAGCGTATCCCTTGAGCCCTTCGAAGCTGCCCTTCAAGAACTCAAATCCACCGTGCGCTGGCCCCATGGTGGGCGCCAACTGTCGTGGAATTGTCACGGCAGATGTCCTCGAGCTAGGACTTAGTCGTGGAGCCATCGCAGCTAGGAAGCTTGAAGGGGTTAATGCGGGACAAGGGACACGAGGGTTTATACTGGTTCGGCCCCTTACGGTGAAGGTAAAAGCCTACGTCCAGTTGAGGTGGTATTGATTAGGGTTACGATCACCAGGGAGCTAAACTGCTATGCCCGGCTTTCGATGAGATTGTTCTCTCTCTTGAACCGCTGCCGGGTCCTCCCTTTATATAGGGAGGCTGACGCCCAGCAGCTCTCAGAGTCCCGACCGGCTCATAAGAGTGTCCGGCTCAGCCTCTTAGCTATTCTTGCCTTACACTACAAGTTCTACCATAATAATGATTATAACTACGGGCTTTTAAGCCATATCCGGGTCTTAAGCCCATCTTCGTCCCACCGTCTTTAAGCTTGGCGTCGGGCTTCTGGCAATGACCATTAGAGTAACCCGGCCCCTCCTGGCGGGTGACTCTAAGGTCTATATCCTCAACAAAGTCTGTGAACCTGTTATCTTTTGCACTTTTGCCATGCTTGTTTGAACCTGTTATTGTGTGATCTAGCTGTAGCTCAGTGTTCATCTTTTGTCAAGTATCTCCATTAGATTACTGCCATATGCTTTGTTGCTATGTTGGGGTGCTGTAGCATAGTTACTTGATGTATTCTAAGTGCTATCATGTTGTTAATCGCAGAATCGTGTCATTCTTGTTTTGCTTGCCATTTGCAAACCGTGCATCCGTTTCCGGTGATCTTTATATCATTTTTGACCGAAATCATCTCATCTTTCTAGTGGCATACTTGGTTTGCCAAGTTACTGCCTTGTTCATTCTTTTTCTTCCGGAGCACGCATATGCATCGCATATCACATCCCGCATATCATGCATGTATTGCATCATGTTGCTTGTGCATTTCCCGTGATTGATTGTGGTTCCATTGCTTCTGCTCTTGCTGTGGGTAGAGCCGGGAGACGAGTTCATGAACGATGAGCCTGTTGAGTACGCTTACGAGGATCAAGCTTTCGACAACTCTGAGAACCTTGCAGGCAAGATGACCATACCCTCGAAATCACTTCTATCTTTGCTTTGCTAGTTGTTCGTTCTATTGCTATTCTGCGCTACCTACCACTTGTTATATCATGCCTCCCATATTGCCATGTCAAGCCTCTAACCATCTTTTCCTAGCAAACCGTTGTTTGGCTAAGTTACCGCTTTTGCTCAGCCCTTCTTTCCGACAGATGCATGATATGAGATTGGGGTTCGACGTCTAGTGGTCCGCCTTTCCACGGTTGGTTTTACAATGGTCTTGTAGTGTCTTAAAGAGTCCTTGGCTATGCCGACTCGGGGACGCTTCATATGTCATGTGCACAGCCTTGTACATGATGGTGTTGTACGATCGAGCACGTGTGGGCCCCACCACGAAAACTTCTGACGAAATCTCTATCATATGTTTGTTCCGGCTTATTCTGCGAGCCAATCCTTTGTTTTGTTTTAGGTTGTGGTATTCGAGTTGCTTCATTGTCAGGTGTTGATTCCCTACCTTTCCTAAGCGGTGTTCTCATACTTCTATGTGAATACCAATCCTTCTTGATCATCGAGATTGTCATCCCAATTCTTTCCAACCGGCGTGCTTCTCTTCAAGTGTATCCAGTCATCCCAACATTCGCAAGATCAATTCTAAGTTTTCTCAACGGTATCCATTCCATTTGCCCAAGTTGCCTTTGTTTTCCCGCCCTCCCACCCTTTTTCTTCAAGGACTCAGATTTCTTAATCAAGTATCCATCTTATAGATGGGAAGTCTCTCCATTCTTTTCCGTCAATGTTCTTATTCGGTGATTTCCCATGAAGATACTAACGGAGCTTCAAGTTTATCATTCTTTGTTCTCTTATCTTCCTCGGTGGTTTCAATGCAAGCTTTCGGTGTTGATCGTAACCTTTCATCGTTTCAAATGTTTTCTCATGCCGGTGCACCTCTTAATCATCCACCTCTTGCTATTCATGTTTATCTGGAGTGCTGAAGGTATCCCAGAGGATTCATGTTTCTATTCTTAATCCTTTCTAGCTATTTCGAGGTCTTACCTTATTCAAGCCATTTAATTGAACCGACGCAATCTCTCTTTTAAATCGTTCAACGGTGTATCTTTTGAGTGGGCCCTAACCCACAGGTCTTTTCCCAGGATCTTACCTGACTCTTCTAATTTTCCCGGAGCTATTCCCAAATTCATTTCAAAGTTTGACATAAGAATGAGTTATCATCAGTCAGATGTCTTTTTCCAAGATCTTCCAAATTCTTTTCATTGTTGGTTCAACCTTTCTTATTTTCATCCCGGAGTATCTTAACAATTCATGGTGGTGTTTCTCGTCATCATTCTCAACATTTGAAGACCGAAGAAGAGTTCCTCTTCAATCTAATCCGTTCTCTCAAAGATGCGTGGTTCTAACTTGTTGCCGTCCTCTCATAATTGTTTTGAGTGTGAGAATTCTTTTCACCCATCCGGAGCAATTCAGGAGTCTTTTCAGTTTGATTCTCTGGAACTCATCATCTCAGAATTATTCATTCTCAACTTTCAGCTGTCGTTCTCAAATTCTTCCAGTGCATCATTCAAGTATTATCTAGTCAGCTCGGTATCTCTACGTTCACTTGTATCTAAATTCTCTCAAGTATCTTCGTTCATTTTCTAATTCTTCCCAATGTTTCTTTATCTTTTCTTCGTTCATTTTCAATTCTTACGGTGGTTCGTTCAAGATTTCTATTCCTTCGTTATCATATCAATTCATCCGTTGTTTCCAAATCCTACCGGTGGTTCCATCAAGACCTTCCCAAGTTTGCGCCATATCTATCTTAATAATTTCTACGAGAATAAGTAGTATGACAAATCCATTGCTTGTCATCAATTAATTGGTGAAGGATGAGCATAATGTAATTCTTATTCTTGTTTCATTGAGTAAATTCAATTCCTTATTCTGGAGGTTCATCAAAATTCTTGATTTCATTTGTTCATCTTTCTTTCCGGAGTTCCAAGTTTTCTCGGTTATATCATTTCAAAGCTTCATCTTATCACTGCAAGGCTTCACCTGGTGTTTTCAACTTCTCTTTCTTTCTATCATCCTTTTATTACCGGAGTTCTTCATGGAGTTTTTTCATGGTGGTTCATCAAGGATTTAATTCATTCTCGAAGTGTTCTCAAGATTTTTGTTGGAAGAGCTCAAATATTTTTCTTCCTGCATTCCAAAGTGCAATTCTTTCTCTCTTATCTTTTGAGGTGGTGTTATGTCATTCTTGATAATTTTCTTCATGTTTCATGATTCATAAGTTCTCAAGAATGAGATATTTAAACCCATCGTTTCTTCATTGGAGTTATCTTGGGTTATATTTCACCTAAAGCCTTCCCTAAGGAATGTTGCTATTGTGGTTCTCATCAATGATCCAAGTTTTCTCCTATCCTCTCGGCGAGAGAAGTTTTCATCTCTTCGTTGATCTCAAGCAAGCAATTGTTTTCGTTAGTGGCCCAATTTCACCTCAAGTTTTGAGATATCTCCATAAGCCCACGAAGATCATATCCTTTCTTTGTTGATTTTTCAACAACTCCGTTCTTCTCCGTTCTTTTCATTGCATTCTTTCATTTCTACCGGAGGCATTGTGATATCGCTCTCTTCGACCCATCTTCTCGTTTTGTCAAGATCATCTTCTTTCCTTGCTTATCCATTTAACCGGAGTGTGGTGTCATCTCTTCAATTTCTTTTCATCTTATCAAGTTTCCTTCTCTTTTTCAACCGGAGTGCTGTCAAAATTATGTCATTCTTGTTCCTTGGCTATCTCGTTATATCGGTGTGGTTTCATATTCTTTTGGTTCGTTAAGCCCTTGTTTCATGTCTTTCAACCCACAAGGTTCTCATAATGTTCCTTGTTCTCCTTTTCTAACAGAGTGTTTGTAATCTCGTTCATCTCCATTGTATGCTTTTCTAAAAATTGTTTAACCTCTCAAGGTTCTTTGGTTTCACTCGTTTGTCAAAGAAGCAACTTTGTTTTACCTTTTCCTCTTCCATTTCCCTCCGGTGCCATCCTAGATCTCGGGACGAGATCCTCTCGTAGTGGTGGAGTGTTGTAACACCCCGGATGTAACTTTCCATATTTGTAACTCCAACTCTTGCCATTTTCGGCTATGTGTTATGATATTCCCTTCGTGGTTGGGTTTTTCCTTTCGTTTTGCTTTTGTTCATGTCATGCATTGCATATCATGTCATCATGTGCATCTCATTTGCATACGTGTTCGTCTCATGCATCCGAGCATTTTCCCCGTTGTCCGTTTTGCAATCCGGCACTCTCAGATGCACCGGCGCACCCCTCTTGTTTCTTTTCGTGAGCGGGTGTTAAACGTTCTCGGAATGGACCGAGGTTTGTCAAGTGGCCTTGGTACACCACCGGTAGACCACCTATCAAGTTTCGTTCCATTTGGAGGTCGTTTGATGCTCCAACGGTTAACCGGGTAACCGCAAAGTCCTTATGTGTGTTGCAGCAAAACCACCCCTCCAAACAGCCCAATAACCCATCTAAGACCCCTCCATGTTCTCGGTCGTTCGATCACGATCGTGTGGGCGAAAACCGCACTCCATTTGGAGTCTCCTAGCTCCCTCTACCTATAATATGTGATCCCTCTCGGATTTCTCGCGCAGATCAAAACCCTAACCCTTCCCCTCTCCGCAGCCGGACGTGTCCAGTCCAGCCGGATGAATCCCGCCGCCGCGCCCGACCAATCGGGGCATGACACGTGTCCCACGCCGCCGGCCCGTGAGCCCGCGTTCGGCCCCCGCGTCCC